>NC_073720.1:42211536-42339036 GCF_023634085.1 Falco cherrug | reverse complement strand
ATACATTATTTTAAATGTCTATCATCATTATTATTAATTTTGTGTCTATTGTCAAGGCACTAATGATAATGATCTCTTTGGAGATTTAGGTGGATATTACATTATTTCCCTAGGTGTTCCCTGTGTAATGCAGAACTCAGTAACCATTAGTAATAGACCCTTGAAAGACTATAAACATGGGATGATTTGTTTGAATGTTTGTTTTTTGTGAATGAACTACAAATAAAGAGTATTCAGTGATTTTTACTTCAAATGAATAAAACAATAGAAAGCAACCAGCAAGATTCCACAAGGCTATTTTCAGCAAGAGATGTTGCCTACTCTGAGATCCAAATGGCTGGTGGTTCTGCTTACATAGATCCTAGAATCATATCCTGACAACATAGGTAAGACAATTTTACATCAATATACTTTCATTAACATGTAATATTTTACTCATAAGGGGAGAGCTTTTGATATTCATGTGAACAGCAACAACTAAACTCATTATGATTACTACAGCTAAATAGATGCAAAGAAATCAAAATAATAGGCTGCTTCCATTTTTTTTTTCCCAAGAGACAGGTATCTGAAAATAAAAAACATTTGATGGCTTGAATTCTGCAGCTTTAACAACATTATCATTTGTTTTTTGTTTTGCTTTGTTTTTTTAAGAACTGTTGCACAATATTTAAGTATGGGAGGCACTCAATTCCTTCTTTTCATTGAGCTTACACATAAAAGATAACAAAAAACTGTTTTTACAAATACATTAGAAACAGAAAGAGGGCTGAGGATACCCTGCATCCTTTATTGGATGCGGGGGAGAACACTGCCACAAAGGATGAGGAAAAGGCTGAGGTACCTAATGCTTGCTTTGCCTCAGTGTTTAATAGCAAGACCAGCTTCCCTCTGGGTACTCAGCCCCCTGAGCTGGAAGACAGGGATGAGGAGGAGCAGAATGCGGTCCTGACAGTCCAGGAGGAAACAGTTAGTGACCTGCTGCTCCACTTAGGTATGCACAGGTCTATGGGACTGGAGGGGATCCACCAGAGGGAACTGGCAGAAGAGCTTGCCAATCTGCCCTCCACCATGTATCAACAGTCCTGGCAAACCAGGGAGGTCCCGGAAGACTGGAGGTTAGCCAGCGTGACACCCATGTACAAGAAGGGCAGTAGGAGGATCTGGGGAACTATAGATCTGTCAGCCTGACCTCACTGCTGGGGAAGGTTCTGGAGCAGATCATCCTGAGCACCATCACAGAGCACGTGCAGGACAACCGGGGGATCTAGCCCAGCTGGCATGTGGTTTTGAAAGGCAGGTCCTGCTTGATGAACCTGATCTCCTTCTACAAGATGACCAACCTAGTGGATGAGGGAAAGCCTATGGATGTTGTCTACTTGGATGTTAGTAAAGCCTTTGATATCATCTCCCACAGCATTCTTCTGGAGAAACTGGCTCCTCATGGCTTGGAGAGGTGTACTTTACGCTGGGTTATAAGCTGTCTGGACAGCTGAGCCCAAAGAGTGGCGGTGAATGATGTTACACTCAGCTGGTGTCTGACCATAAGTGGTGTTCCCCAGGGCTCAGGACTGGGGCCAGTTCTTTCTAATATCTTTGTTGATGATCTGGATGACAAGATTGAGTGCACCCTCAGCAAGTTTTCAAATGACACCAAGCTGGGGGTGGGAATGTTGACCTGCTGCAGGGCAGGCAGGCTCTGCAGAGGGATCTGGACAGGCTGCACCGATGACCTGAGGCCAATTGTATGAGGTTCAACAGGGCTCAGTGCCGGGTCCTGCCCTTGGTCACAGCAGCCCCACACAGCGCTACAGGCTGGGGCAGAGCGGCTGGAAAGGGCCTGGTGGGAAAGGGCCTAGGGGTGCTCGTCCACAGCCGGCTGAGCGTGAGCCAGCAGTGTGCCCAGGTGGCCAAGGCGGCCAGCAGCACCCTGGCTGGTACCAGACACAGTGTGGCCAGCAGGACCAGGGCAGCGATGGTCCCCCTGTCCTGGGCACTGGTGAGGCCGCACCTCGAACGCTGTGTTCAGGTTTGGGCCCCTCACTGCAAGAGGGACGCTGAGGTGCTGCAGCATGGCCAGAGCGGGCAGCGAGGCTGGTGCAGGGTCTGGAGCACAAGTCTGATGGGGAGCGGCTGAGGGAACTGGGGTGGTTTAGCAAGAGAAGAGGAGTCTTGGGGGTGACCTTATTGATCCCTATAACTACCTGAAAGGAGGCTGTAGGCAGGTGGGTGTGGGTCTCTTCTCCCAGATAGCAAGCA
The DNA here is from genome assembly GCF_023634085.1 of Falco cherrug. Lineage (NCBI taxonomy): Eukaryota > Metazoa > Chordata > Aves > Falconiformes > Falconidae > Falco > Falco cherrug. The sequence goes on along the minus strand of NC_073720.1, from coordinate 42,336,777 downwards.
ACAGGACAAGAGGAAACAGCCTCAAGTTACACCAGGGGAGGTTTAGATTGGATATGAGGGGAAAAATTCTTCACTGGAAGGATGGTGATGCATTGGAACAGGCTGCCCAGGGAAGTGCTGGAATCACCATCCCTGGAAGTGTTTATAAAACACATAGATGTGGTGCTTAGTGACATGGTTTAGTGGCGGACCTGGCAGTCCTAGGTTGAAGGTAGGACTTGATCTCAAGTGTCTTTTCTAACCTAAAGGATTCTGTGATTCTATAACAAAATCTAGGTACTGCTGTTTAAACTTATTTGAAACGGAGCTTGCCAGACCACTCTTTTAATCTATTGGAATTCACAGTTCACGGAAAGTGGGTTTGTGTTTGGACAAGGTCTTCATTTTCACCTTCTCTGCTATTTCCTGAGGAAAATGAACAGTTTTGCTGGGATGTAAGTCAATTGTGGGTTTGTTCAGTGACAGCTTTCTACACCAAGTAAACATCTATATGTATGCATTTCTTTTGAAGAGTTAATGGTAGATTCATTCCCAGTGAGCAGCTTTTCTTTGTTTTCTATTTTAAAGATACATAATGCTCACTGAAAGCAGTCAGCAACAGTGTATACTGAAGCCTGACATTTATCCCACAAAATTATACAAAAGTCAAGGTACCTGCCACTATTAAAGACAGTTCTTCAAAGACCTCTGGGTGAAAAAGGCAAGGCAAAGGTGTTTAGCCTGGAGAAGAGGAGACTCGGGGGGGACACCTTATTGATCCCTACAACTACCTGAGAGGAGGATGTAGGCAGGTGGGGGCTGGTCTCTTCTCCCAGATAACAAGCAACAGGATAAGACAAAACAGCCTCAAGTTTCTCCAGGGGAGGTTTAGATCTGATATTAGGAAAAAATTCTTCACTGAGAAGGTGGTGAAGCATTGGAACAGGCAGCCCAAGGAGGTGGTGGAATCACCATCCCTGGAAGTGTTTTTAAAACACACAGATGCTGTGCTTAGTGACATGGTTTAGTGGTGGACTAACGAGTCTTAGGTTGATAGTTGGACTTTATGGTCTCAAATGTCTTTTCCAACTTATATGATTCTATGATTCTGTGTTTCCCAAGTGGATACACTATTTTCAACTCTTCCTATTTAGTTAACTTTCCAATATTACTCTGATTGCTTTCTCTGTGTTTTCGATACTGCTTTTATTTTTTTTTTTAATAAGAATTAATCCATGTAAGAGGTAATACATACAGAGTGGAAAGTTCAGTCTAAACTTCTGCTTACAAATATATGAGGTTTTATCCTAGGCAGCTGTGATTATTTGAAAAAGTTTGGGAGTTTGACTGGGCATTCTTGGTGAGACAGTGTAGCCTTAACTAGCTCATGAGAATCTGAGGTGTCTAAATCAGGATGCACCAAGGAAAATGGAGCCTATACTGAATTCTGGATAAGCCTTCATAATTACTACTGGTATTCCAGTAGTAAAATACAGTGTCCATTCAAAGAATGCATATTTGGAGGAAGATGCCGAATACTTGGCTTGGAATACTCCAGAGACTAATAAATAACACTTTAAGATGCTCCTCATGGTATAAGACAGGAGTTCAATATATTTATTTTAACAAAGAGAAAGTTAAGGGATTCTTTTTCTTTGAGCCTGAGTACACAAGAGCTGACTTTTTCAGTGTTGCAAAGAATGATAATTTACAGCTTAGGACATTGGGTCTGGGTGCAACAGAGTTGAATTTTAGTTTTGCCATGAACAACTCAGGCCTGAGACAAATTAATTAAACTGTGCCTAACCCAGTTTTTGCATCACTTATGTAAAGTTCAGTGCACTGAATTGTAATACTGGTTTCAAGGAAAGAATCTTCAGATGTTCTCTTGACTCTCTTAGGCCCTCTAATGAACACTGGATATCAAGTTATTCAATAATTTCTGTGGTTAACTATCCCTGAGTGCTGGTGTTCCTGTAGAAATAATGAAAGTTCTGCTTACCCTCATATGCCATACTTCCTCTCTCTTCTACTGAGCACTTAGAGATCACCAGGTAATACTGTTCTCTGTAACACTTGGCCATATACGAAGCAATTGCAGTGTGGAGGAGTTTAATGCCTCATGTGGATATTACATAGTGTCTGCAGGGATCCCATCATATCCATTCTCTACATTGGATTATTTTGTTTAACTCACTTAAAATTGTTTGAATAAAATATTATTTCTGTGATTGTATACACTGTTGGAATTACAACAAAAAAGCCAGACTGATTCTTAATACTCTATTCAATGCTTTCCAATTCTAGTTTTTCAAAGTTTAAGAAAGAGGATAGCATTTTTCTGCAACTAACAAAACTGAGATATCCTCTTATTTACTGTCTTCTTTATATCCCAATTTTGTACTTTTTCATCCTTTAAACACATGGTCTTTGGAAAGATTAATTCTTCCACTGCCTTATTTTGTCCAACACAATGGGACGTGACTGTGACAACACCAAATTAGAGCCTTGTGCTGTGCCAAAATTAAAAATAACTGATTGCTGTTGTCTAGTGCATCAAATTAACTGATTGCGTCAGATGCTTATTTTTAACAAGTACTCACCTTCACAATTGTCCCATTTTCAGTCCATAAAATATCAGAGCTTTGTTTGTTGAACTAGACTTTCTAATCCAACTCTTCTTTGTATGTTTAATTACATGCATTTACAATGCCAAAACTGTCAGAAGTAATAAGTTTGGAATCACTTTACCTTACGTCTTTTGCAGAGCTGTGTGAAAAAGTGGATTTCTTCCTCCAAGAAGGCCACACATGCATCTTTACTGTGTCAGCTCATTCATACAAACAGACTGTGACAAATCAGGTTTCCCTGTAATTACAGAAACTGGATGTACAAATATTTTTTTCTGTTTTTTTTTTTTTTCTTGGTTTTTTCTTCCACCATCACCAGCTATGAAAAAAATCAGGAACTCTTCACTTATGTATTCTGTTCAGTTCTTGGGCTGCACTGAACTGTAGGATCTGGAAGTGAGCCACAGTTCTCTTTCAAAAGAAAGTCAAGCAAAGCAGAAAACCCATGCCAAAGTATAACTGATTACCTGCTTGGGTAAGACAGTTCAGCTTTTTCTGGCTGTATGAGAAACCAGGAATAGCATTTGGGAAGAAAATGCTGAATGGTGCAGAGAAAGGACTGTATGAATGACCTGCAGGATGTACACTGGAACAGCAGCACTAACCTTTTATCATCATGCTTTGATCTCCCTTCTTTCTGATACTATGAATAGAAAATAAATGCCCTAATGTGGGAATAAACAAGGGTTGTTTGGCTAATATTCAGCAATCTAGTTAACAGCTAGGGAAGCGAGCTGGCTACACCCTTAAATTACGTTCCTTATGACTTGCTACCTTGGAGTTATGGATGTGTGATAAGGTTTCACATTTTTCTAAGTGTTTTTGGCCTCATCCCCAGTCTAGTAAGCCCCATGACATATCATCTGTGATTCATTCTCACACAAAATGTTTTGTTTGGTGTTGCTAGAGATGGATGAAAGTGACATGAAAAAAGCTAACCCAAAAACCTTAAAATCTTTCAAATAGACCAAACAAGAGAGGATTAGAAATGACCATCTGGCTGAAATTTAATTGGCAAGGTTTGGTCAAGGTAAGTAAACTTGCCAAGATTTAGTCTTCTGTTAAGTCATCTGCTTCCTCCTAACTAAACATATCTTGGATATTTATAAACATAAATGAATTATTATTCCTTACCATCTCCAAAACTTGTCATTTCTGGTATGTAAATGCCAGTCACGAGTGAAAATAAGGAAAATTCTAACACAATCTCCTGACATCAGATGGAAATTGTGAAGGGAAAACATTTTCTATTTTGTTTTTCCAGAGGAAAACAAAGTTTAACAACCTTTCTTCCTATTTTACATTAAAAAAACCCAACCAACCAACCAACCAAACAAAAAAAACCCCAAAACCAAAACCCCCAACTTCAGAGACATATTTAACACTGTTAAATATTGATGAGGTATTACGCATTGCTAAACTCAGCTGTATAAAAATATGTTGTGTTAGTACAGAAAAATCTGTAGTGGTGGTAGTTGCTTGCTTTATTTGAGCTGAAGGAAAATGTACTTAAGCACTACTTATTTATAGAAGAAAGCTTGTAGTCTTGTTCTGTTTCCAGTCTGCAGGTTAAATAGACTATGCAAACAGTTTATTTTCACTGCACTCATTCTAGTGGACCACTTGGACCATTTAAATGATTTGATTTTTGTCCTGATCCAGCTTCTAGTCTTTCATGAACAGAGGCCCAACAAAGCAAGCAAGAATGTTGCCAGTGGATTTAATGGTTGCTAAATTAATTTCATATACTGAATCATACTGGTTATGCTGTAATTAGACTGGTTATTCTTTACATTGGCTATATTAAAGACTATTATAAATTATTAGTCAATTCATTGAGTGTTTTATCATCATTATTTTAGATAAAGACATAATTGGTTACAGCTGATTGGTTACAAATTAAATTATTGTAGAGTTCATTAAAATATGTAATACAGAAAATATGCTAACCTACAAATCTTTTGTAAGGTTTTTTGTTATTTTCTTTCTAATTCTTCCCTATCCACTCCAAAGTTTACTGATTTCTTTCTTTGGAGGATGCACATGAGAGTCTTAAGAGTATTTCCTGATATCTTAATTCTTTTGCTTTCTTTCTGTGGTGCTGATTTTAAAGCTGCACTCTGTTTCTGTGCAGGAGACAAACACGCACACAACCAAAAATGCTTCCTTTACTCTAATACTTCATATTGCCCAAAATCAGAACATTGCCTACCAATAAAATATATTACGAAATGCAAACCTGTAATATATGAAGGTATGTAAAAAATAGTGCAGCTTTCTGTCTTAGATGCTTTAGGGCTTTATGTGTAAAGTAAGGGTATACCAGCCTCAGATCAAGGACAGAGTACTCGGAGAATTCTCAGAGAAATTATACTGGCCAATAATCCTCAAAAGTACTGAAACTGCAGCCTGAACATGGAGTTGTGTCTGAGACTTTCTTGTGAATGGGGGTCATTGATAACTTGTGTTTAATGGGTTTTATGAAATGTGTAAAAGGCTACACTGACCTTTGCAAGAGGGAGGGATAGATTAAAGTCCAATATTAGGCCAAATATTTATCCTGCCAGCATTCCTACATCTCCCTTTTATAATGAACTGAACTTGCTTAAATTTAGGATAGTGAACCATACAAACCAACAAAGGTCAAATGGAAAAAGCCCTGAATCAGATATTCTGGTCAATAAGATATTGCCTGTAAGTTATTCCTTTACCTATCTTGGAGCAGCTTCTCTTTCTTCTTTTGATTTATTCTCAGCGTCATATCTGTGCACAATGTTTCTGCATCAACAGACAGAACAGTGGCCCAGACTGCACCTTTATTGATTACTGTCCTCCTAGCCCCAGGAGAACCACTTGTCACCTTGTACAGACTATGATATTTACTGCTGCAGAGGAAAAAAAGTCTTAGCTGTTGCAAAACAGTTTCCATTGATTTAAGGCTATAGCATTCTAGTAGCTCACTGTTAACTGTGGGGCTTTTCCCTTTGAATTTTCAGGATGTGCTCCCAAATTATCGATATACAGTACAGAGCGCTTCTCTTAACCATTTCCAATTTTACTGGCTTTGCCAGTGACTTTACCAGGGAAGAAGACTTGTCTTACTGCAGGAACTGTACTGTCATTTCTGCGCAGTGAAGGCTACAGTCCTTCTTTAAATGGATAGAGTTTTGGATGCTGTCAGCAAGAGAGATGGTGTTTGCTTGTTTGTACAAATGCTGTTAAGTCCACCACCTTTGAGTCCTACTATTCTCTACAACGACTGAAATTTAAAAGGAGGCAAGTAAAAATTCCCCCACCCCAAAAACTCACTGACAAAATATATACACCCCTTCCTGCTTTAAAAGTACAGTTCTGTGCTGACAAACTAACAATTCTTCTCCCTATTTGTGTGTCTCTAACAAAAAGAAACATTACACGTTCGAGCAGATAATAGGAGATACCATTAAGATGCAGAAAATTGAAAACCTAGACCACACAATAAAATTATAGACACATGAGAATTAGTAATAAATCCTAGTAGAATGCTTCCTTTTTATTCACCCACCAGACAGTGTTCACAAACAACAGTGAAGAACAAAAGCTGTGATTTATATATATGGACAGGTATACATGCACCCCTGACCTCCTGCCACCTTCCTTGCCCTCAGCACCAGAAGCAATTTATGGAGACCAGTCTAAATAAACATTAAAGAGTCAAGGCCACAAACTGACAGCAAGGAAAATCAATGGCTCCAGGAACCAGCTAGTAGGATCGATAAAAGAGATTAGGCATCAGAAGCCAGTGTGAGGCTCTTACAGGTAAATGTGGCTTACACTTCATCTGACAGGGCTTTTTCAGCATCGGGATAAAGACTGTCATAGAAACAGAAGCACACTGAGTAGCCAGTGGAAGACGCTCCTTAGCTGCAAACACTAAATGCTGACCTCTGAATGAAGGTATTTATACTGAGGCCACAGGGAATTTCCAGTTGCTTTTCCTGAGTCATATCACACACCTGTGCTTTGCCCACAGGAATTGTTTCAGATACAGCTTTGGAGAACTTTCTGGTTTTTCTCTGTTTGTTTTGCTTTGTTTGATTGTTTTTCAAATCCTTACCTTACAACACCTTGCTGAGTTACACCTCCCTCTGTAACCTGCACAGTTACAGGGTGCGCTGGGATAGGAAGATTCAGCTGAAATCAGTTAAATGCCTTCAGTTCCTACAGCTCTAGCTCGGGAGCCTGAAATCTCCTATAGCATAGGACAGCTCCAGACAACCCACTTTCTGTTTGAGCTATATTGGGTGCACAGCTGGACCCAGATGAATGCCAGCCTTATCATGAAGCCACAGCACAGCTACTTTTTCATACGCTGGGGCACTGCCTTTTATTAGATCATAAATGTTAATATTTTATTATCTGTGACCATTCCATCACCAGCATGAATCTAAAGCTGTTTGATAGCAGCAGCCTGTGTTCTATTGTTCTATAAAGACCTGTGGCCACAACAGCATTTAATATTGTGCTCAAAGCTCCCAGCTGACGCCACATTTTCCCTGACACCCTTTCTAGCTCTTTCACAAATGGCTGCACACTTTCTTCAGAAACCCACTCTGAAGCCTTTTGTTTACTTTTAGTAACAATTAGGCTACCTTTGACAGGTAGCTATAAAGAAACCGGAGAAGTTGCCTTAGTCCTATTTGAATGAAGACTTCCAGGTTAGGCTACAAAGGCTATCTGAACTACTTGCTATACCTAACAAAAAGGTGGGGGGAGGGGGAAGGGAGGAAACACCCTTTCTACCAAATCTTCTTTCCTTGTTTCCTTCTTTCTTCACTCCTTCCTTTCCTTCCATCCTTCCTTCAGAAAAATTCTAGGCTCTAAAACACCCAGAAGCATGCATTCTAATAGAAAAAAACAAGGTGCCACAGGTAAGGAAAAAAAACCCCAACCCTTAAGTTTCATTTAGATTCAATCGTCCATCAACGGCACTCATAGGTCAATGCCTGTCAGGGATGTAACAGCCCTTCAGAAACAAGTAGATTCTGCATGAGCTTCAGTTTAAATTTGATACAAGATAGCCTCATGGGGGCTGCATTGTAAGTGGCTTGTCGTGAAATGAGAAAGGTATGGATGATGTTAATGGATGGTTATGGATGATAAGCATGCACCAAGTCAGAAAACACAGCCATTGCTCAAATAAAAGTGCTACAAGCAGTTCATGATTGGACCACATAAAAAAACCTGGGAGCTCAGTAACAAGTAGGGTGCACACATCTTTGTATTTAGAGGGCCTGTATGATCTTCCCTACCTGTCACTTTTTCCAGTCTGCTAGGATTGCTTGTGTTTTATCTGGTTTAGTTTTCACCATCTAGCTCCCAACTTACAGTATACTTCAACATGTTTGACATTTGAAAGGAAACGTGTGTGTATTTCCTCTATTAAGAAGAGTGACCTGACAAATGTGCCTTCACATCTCTTAGCAGCATGTCAAAAATAAGCTCACTGAGACTGCAGTGCATCCATTCTGTCATATTAATGAAATCCCCAGTATCTCAATCTTCATCTTTGCCTTAGATTCCATGGAAATAAATATCTCACAAGAGAAGAGGAAGTCGCATATCCTTACTATGATTTGATATCTCCATCGAGTTTATGTATGCCAGTCATAATGGACTTTTTGGTGCTGAATGGAACAGAGAGAGGGAAAGCTGTTTTAAGCCATGTGTCCTTTAACCTAAGAAAATTAACAACTGTTGCCTGAGTGTACTTCTCTGTGAGGCTTAGGCTGATAAAATTAAACTGTAGGTGAAGCCCAGATGGAGGGGAAATTTTTTTTTTTTTTTTTAAAAAAAAGCAAAAAAAGGGGGGCTTATGAGAAAGAGACCTACTTGAGGTAGTGAATAGCCTTCATCTGCTGAACTCAGTGGCCCGGTTCATATTTAAGTACTTAAAATGTACTAAGGCAGAGCAGAAGCATGACTGAGTCTGATATTTAGGCAAGTGCTCCAGCTACTGGGCTTTATCTTACTCAAGGATATTGGTTTCCCTTGAACTTTCATCTAGATTTGTGAAATTTGTCTTCTGGTCAAAACTGCTATGTTAACACTAATTTTTTTCCATTTCAGTGACTCAGCAATTTCGTAACAAAAACTTCTTGTCTTGGCTCAGATCTGCTCTGGATCCCAGAGCAACAGACAATTCATACTTGGCACTGAATAGCTGACCATAACACTGACCAACTGAACATCAAACAGTTCATTCCTGGCATTGGAAGTCAGTCACTAACACACTGATTAGATTTTGTTCATTTCATGCAAATAGACAAATGATTCATTTGAGAAAGGGACTTGTTCCCCATCACCTGAGGCTTGAAATTTGGAATCACTCCAAAGCTGACCTGTGAAGTTGAGTTTACATTTAAAATTCTGGGGAAATATTAGACTAGTATTTTATTTTTCTTTTAAACGCTATTACCTTGTATTTTCATGACTGCTTTAAGACCATATTGCTGCCGAAGAAACAGGTTTTCCTGGTTTTCCTGGTTCCTGTCGATGATTGCTTACTCCTGTTGTCATGCCCTTCCCTCATCTGTGTGAGTAAAAATATTGCTGCAGTCTTCAAGCACACTGTTTCAGAGTATTGATCCACATTAAAACTAGACTTTTTTTTTTTTTTTCCATGGGTTAGTTTTAAACTGAATCAGTTTACCAGGCCACAGGATGATTGATGAGTCTGAACAGGGTGTCCCGCAGACTGATGATTCTATGCAGGTCCTCCATTATTTTATTTTCAGTTTCTTCAGTAATGCAGAACCATCAGAACTGTTTGCTTTTGGGATGCTGCCATCTCTGGCAGCTACTAGGTTGATGGTCACTTGTGATTTTCTGAAATATCTGCATTTTGAAAAATACATCAACAACCAGAAATGACCAAGATATTTCATGTATCAAAAACTAATACCCACAAAACATTGCAGTTACTCCATTTGAGCAACGCACAGTCCTAGCACCTTTCTCTGCAAATACCTCTGAAGAAAGCCATAAATCAGGGCGAGCTCATTAAAGGAAGTTCACTTTAATTCAAATAAGTGAGAATAAAGGACTATGCTCTAAGTTTATCAAGATCCTCAAAAAAAGTGCAAAGACTGTGACTGAACTAGAAAAGTAACCCCAAGGATATGTATTGGAAATTATGTAAGCAGAATGTAAAGGATCTCATCTAAATTTAATATTCTTTTGCATTTATAAATTGTTGCAGGGAAGAAGAAATGGACTAAGAATGTTCAACTTCCTGATCACCAGAAATTCTATGACCATGCCTTCAAAGTATCTCTGGCCTTTGCTCACCTGAGTGGCATCAGAGAAGGACTTTACAGCCCTGAAGTCTGAGACTTCTTGACCTTGCTGGAACTATGTAAGGTGATCATACGTAAGTTGAAATGATAATGTGCTTATTATTCTGTTTATGCCTACATAATATGAGTATGAAATGTTGCTTAATCAGAATGGTAGAAATGTAAAGCCACTTAAATGGAAATGTGAGATAAATGCACAATAATTATGGAGTTCAAAATGGAAACGTAAACTGACCATGCAAGATGGGGCATTCAATATTTCCACAGTAGTATGGGAAGCACACTTCCTGACAGTAGGCAAATGTAGCTAGGTTCATAATCAGAAGAGCTGAACTAAAGTGGTAAATGTTTCCATGCCACTGAAAGCAGTTTGAATGTGGTTTGATTTTCCTTACAGGAAGAGCTGAGGATCACTTCTGTCTTCAGTTGTGAGAGCTGATTCTTGTTTGCAGTAGAGGTCCATCATATTGATCTGACAGTGAGTGAAATGGACTATATGTGCTTTATAACCACTAAAAAGCCACTTTGTTTTTGTCATTTGATGGCTGCTGCTCAGTCTTCCTTGAGCTTTAGAAATTAGACTGTATCTTGAAAATTGTTACTAGCCAAAACCTGACAATGGTTTTGACCTACCTTTGTACAGTACATGGTGCAATAGAATTTCGGACCATTTCTGGTGTTACTGCAGTACAAAGTTTGCTATGATATATCTTCACTTAAAAGGCTAACTTCCAGTTATGACGCATTAATGTGGTAACTCTGCAAAATTGTCTTTCTTCTGTCTCACAGCGAAGATGGAGATAGGGGTGTTACTGTAAGAAAAAGAAAAAACATCATTTCACTCTGTTTGAAATTTAATTAACTATACTATCTTTTTTCACATGTAAATGTTCTAAGCTTTGCGAGTGCATCCTCAGTTTCTTACGTGCATCCATTTGTATATATTTATAAGTTCAAAATCCTATTGCTTGATTGTAAGTAGATTTATTTTCACATGGATCTCTGTGCCACAATTTCTGAAAATCTTGCCTCGAAAACAAATTTTAGAGGCTAGGAGGACATTAAAAAACTTTCTTTTGTGGTGTTTTGTCTTGATTTGTTTTCTTTTTTTTTTTTTTTTTATTATTTGAAATACACATCTGTTCCAAGATACATAGTAAGTGTGATGTGTCAGACATAACCCTCCAGCCAGATGCCCTCAGCACAAAATTATGTAGCACCTTTCTTTTCCAAAGGCTAAGTTTTTGTTTTCTACTTTTGGACCTCAATGTGGGTTATTTTATTTTGAGAGACAAGAAGTATTTGTACTGAAAGTCCCCTCTATCTTGATGTGTCTGATTACTTGTTTCTGGAGCTTTGCTCTTGATTTTATCTGTATATCTCTAAAGTGTACACTGTGTAAGTGATTAATCACCCTTATAGTTCCATTATGCAACAAAATAATCAGACCACATGATTATTACACATATATAATCACATACTAATCACCATTTACCTATATGGTAAATATGACAAGAGTTTAGAGTTGTCACCTAGAAATGCTCAATTCCCATACCAGTTCAGCTGACAGAAGTAACCTAGGTTCAATTATTGCTTGGTAAAAGCCTAGTTTGGAATGGTTCTTGACATCCAGGGGGATTTGTGAAGGAATACTGGGAGCACTCAGAGCATTTGCATAGCAGTAAAAAAAGCAGATGTGCCACAGTTCTGAAACTTGTGCTGGAAGGTGATTGAAACTGTACAATTCAGCACTGCTTTGCACTTAGCTACAGTGAGTGAAGAATGGTTTAACTCTCTCTGGCAACTAAGTACCCCTCAGCCACTCACTCCCCACACCTCAGCAGGATGGGGAGGAGAATTGGGAAAAAGGTAAAATTTGTGGATTGAGATAAACACGATATAATAATTGAAATAAAATACAACATAACAACAAAAAATGTAATGAAAAGGAAAGAGAGTGAGAGAGGAATAAAACCAAAAAGGGAAAAAAAAAAACAAAACCCAAACCAAAAGACTCCAGGTGATGCACAGTACAGTTGCTCACTATCAACTGACCAATGCCCAGCCAGTCCCTCAGCAGCCCCAACCAATTCGCAGGCCCCAACCAACTCCTCCCAGCTTATATATCCAACATGATGTTCTATAGTACGGAATATCTCTTTCGCTAGTTCGGGTCAGTTGTCCTGACTCTACTCCCTCCTGGCTCCTTGTGCACCTGCTCACTGGCAAAGCATGGGAAACTGGAAGGTCCTTGATTTAGAGTATTAACGACAACTATAACATCAGTGCGTTATCAACATTATTCTTATGCTAAATCCAAAACACAGTACTGTACCAGCTATTAAAGAAAAAAATTAACTCTACCCCAGCCGAACCCAGGACACTAGTTTAACACAGCTTTGCTGTAAAAGGAAAACTGCCCTGTGATGAGAGGGTTCAGAGGCTTGGCTGCTTCTGGCACAGAAAGAAGAAAGTGAGAAAAGAGCTGAGGTAAAGTAAGGGAAAGAGCTTTGGAGAGAGCAGAGCAAGCAGCTTCTGTCTGTACCTGCGGAGGAACAGAAATATGGAAGACTGTGATGGCATCTTTGGTGAGGATGCACCACCATAACACCTTAGAACCTCTGAAAGCCATGACAACAGGAATGAAATTTTCCACAGCCACAGCCCTGCACAGGATATTTAAGTAGTGGGGCCACAGCTGTTTTCTGGCCCATAAATTTTGCAGATATAAGAAACTTCCTAGAGCCAGTCCTGGATGGTAGTCAGTACATTGTAAACCAACCAACCAAAAAAAAATCTGCTGCCAGATTTGCTGTGGTTTCAACTGCATGTTCCTTTGAGGTCTTCCAATCCTATTGAAATGAATGCTTCCAGACTAGCTGGATCAGTCTTTGCTTTGCATTGGTGTGTAAACAATTCACAAGATGTGAAGTAGTAACCGAACAGATTCCATTTAGATATAAGCAGACATGTTTAAATAAACTTCATCATTATCATAACATGCACAAAAATAATGCATATTCAAAACCCTGTTTTTACCCAAATACTTCCAAGGTTTTTATTAAGTAGTTTCTAATTTTCCTTCTTTTTTTTTTCTTTCCTGTCTCTGAGAGCTTTGTTTCCCTGCTTGCTCGGGAATTATTTTCTCAGCAGTAAACACTGTGTATGTCTCATTCACATTTAGTTTATTGAAAATGCACCCCCCTCAGCAGCAGGAAAGCAAATGATCAACATGCACACATTGAATGGAGAAAATAACACGAATCCTTACCAAAACCATAGATAACACAAAATATTGTAACGCTGAGGCATCTTCAGAAGCTCTGTTAGGAGTGCCCCCTCAATGTGTACCACCGGCTGTTGTAGTAAGATTGCAATAAACTGAACTCGGATTAAGAAGTTTTCCATGTCAACCCCTTAGGGCAGCTGATTATAGGTTTGACCTTTTGAGATTCTGTGTATTTCCCACTTAATCAGTGCTGGAATGAGTTGCTGCTAAGTAGGATCTATGGGCACCCTATGGGAAAAGTGAAGCCATCTAAAAATAATGAGTTTGTTCCCCCTTCCCTCCCCTCCTCTCATTTTGAGCTCTATTAGGCCATGATAACAGTCTTAATCTAGGCTACAAAAAAGCACAATATAGCATGTGGTGTTTGTATTATATTGAGAAAAAGATGTCTGGGAAGGGCTTTTGGCAGTCTGGAATGTAAATGAAACTTTACAACATTGATAAAAAATGCTTCCTCCACTGCCCCTTTTTTTGTTTTTCATACTAAGATTTGTTTTGTTGAGCTAAGGCCTTGTGAAGATTTTTAAAACCCAGTACCTAAGATTTTGACAGAATAATTGGTTCTCTCTTGCCTGGGCAATAATACAAAATTGGAACCATCTCCATTTTGTCTTGTTACAGTAACACACTTGCTGGTTTAGGTATAATCTCACATAGTAGTCGGTTCAGTCATCAGTTCATTTATCAATAGCTGAGGCCTGTGGGCTTTTTTCCTGCCATACACTTTGGTTTCTTCTTTTCCTCTCCTTCTCCCCTGCCCTGGCCCCCCTCCTCCTTTCACATCCTCCTCCCCTCAATAACCGCCTGTGAAACTGAACAGCATAATAGATGTAATTAGACCTTCAGTAATAGGACTGAATGGAGCAGGCAATGAGACTCCTTCTCGGGAAGCAATCAGTGCATTAGGTCCCCAGGACTGAAACTGCATTTAACAAGGTTTGGGGCTTAGGGATTGTCAGTCTAGGCTTCTGCTGCTTCCCCAAGAGAAAGCTCTACCCAGAATGCAAATCTTCACTTACTACTGCTTCAAAAGGGAGGAAAAGAACATTAGCCACTTTATTACATACATAATGAAGCGAACTGTATCTGTCGGTGTATTTTTTTCCTTAGCAGTAAATCAACTGTTCACAAGTGCTAGTACATTTAAACATATATTTCATCTGTGCTTTCAAGCCATTTCCTGGGTTTTCCTCATCCATCCTTAGAAGAAGAAATCTTTGAATAGTGCCAAATCAAAATATACTTTGTCAAACTGACACCGGTATGTTTTCATGCAGATTCAAAGACTGGTCTAACAAAGTTATTGAAGACACAGTTACTTTCCAGGGGAATGAAGATGTGGCAATGTTCACATGTGATTGTTAATTTCTGTTCCTAATTGTGTAGATTCATGTTCACGTGAAAAAAATTACCTTTTTTTAAATTCAATCTTTTAATGATTCTTATCCCTGTCTAGCTAGATCCTCTACCTTTGTCCAGTATCCCTTCCATAACAAGATGTGTTATGTATGTACTCTCATATACGTTCCTTAGTCGTTATTTGTGTCATCTTTTACCCAGACCTTGACATATATGGAGAGTAAGGAGAGGAGTTCGGTCCTCATTTGGGGTCGGATCTCCCGCATGACCTGGCACATGGACAGGCAGAAAAGGACAAGTCAGACGCATCCAAAAGAGGAGGGATGTTTCTGAGGTCACTCTTCACAGAGCTGGAGGAGAGAGAAAGGCTCATAAAACCCAAAGAAACCTTCAGTCCCATATCATAGCACACGTATTCAACGCAGGCAGAGGAGGCCAGCACACTGCACTGGTCTTGACCAGGAGCCTGTTTCATGTTCAGAAGCCAGTGACCCACAGCACAGCTAACTCAGGCGGTCCCTGCACGCTCAGGGTGGCCTTCAGGCTGTGCTGTACCATGTCATGCTGCACTCAGCCCTTGGCCATGGGACAGACAGCCCATGCATGGCACCAGAGGAGCCTTCCTGTTCAGCCTTGCCATTACACCCCCTGCCTGGCCTTGCAGTTGCTTGACAGTGAGGTAAGGAGTTCTTATGAAAATATCTTGTGGGAGCAGAGTAGTTTTCCTGTAAGGAAATTATACATTACTTCAAATGACTGAAAAGGAGAGTTTCTCCCCACGGATGGGATCTTATCTGCACAGCATGTCGTGGGAAAATCCATCTGATCTTCACCTGATACAGCATGAACACGAGGTGCCCAGATCTGAAGGGGTGTAAGATGTCATTTGCTATCTACATTCATCTTCTTATTCTGTCTTGTTAAAGCAGTCATCTTATTAAGCCATTTATTGTTGGGCTTTTCTTACTGACATCCAGAAAGACCCCTAAAGCAGCTCCCTCTCACCTTACTTCTCCTCACTCTCTGTCCCCCCAGTGCCGAACATACACGTAGTGATATAACATTTTCCAGGCTTTCTTCCTCCATGAATAAAGAGTTGTGAGATATCTGCCACCAGCAAAGCTGCCACCTTACCCAAATTCATTTCTTCAACCTATTCTCCCTAATGGCTCTTTCCTTCTTCTGAAATAGGTTCTCAAAATCTTTGTATTCTTCTAACAAGAAGCACTATTTCTCAATTCTTCAACTGCAAGTTCCTGTTTCTTGTACATTTTCACAAACCCTCTGTTCACACTTACTGACATGTATATTTTTTTCAGATGATATATTTTTTCAGACACAGTGTTAACAATTTAAAAGCTTTCTCTTTTTTTTGAAATCAAACATACTCTTAAACTGAAGATATTTGGAGATAAATGGTTTCATTCACTCCAGACTTTCACCAGAATTCTGTTAATAGATTCAAAATGGCACTGGTTTTGTACCTATCATATAATAAAACTTGCATTTACTTCTGGATTAAGTCATGGGTTTAAAACAATAATTTTTCTTTAATAACTAATTCTCATTTTCTGGAATACTGTCTGTGTAAACTTTAGGATTATGTAATACAGTGTTTTCAAAACCCATAATGGCACTGTGAAATATTTCAGAGTTTACTGTGCTAGTGATGATAAGCAACACTTTAAAAGTTAGGCTGCATCCAAGTACGAGACTTAAAGATGTTTGGTTTTACCTTTATTTAAGCAAGTTAGTAAGCATGAGGTTAGAAAGAAAAATGCACACATTTTTATAGAAGGTGTAACAGGGAAGGAGATGTTGTGCTGAAAATTTTGGGGGTTCTTGACGATTCAATATAGCTTTCATATCAGGAGTCACAAAATAGTCTCAGCACAATGTTTTCCCATTGTTCTACATAACTTCTATTAGGCTCTTAGATCAACACAAACTAGCTGTGCCTCTGACACAGAATCAGGTTTCAAACCTTACCATGTAATTTTAGGTGTTAACTATGGGGCTATTTTGTGGTTATCGTTAATCCTTCTCAGTGACTGAGTGAATCTACAGCTGTCTAACACTGAAGCCCTACTGATCAACCCATCCTTGTGATACCCTGCAAAACTAACTTGAAAGTTAACTTGTATCAATACAGCAACTTGCATGGGCCCCATGGGTACAAAGGCCTAATTGAAAGGAAAGGGATAATCAAACCATTGGCTTTGACTACAGATAATGAGCAGTGCTATGGGAGAAAATCTATTAACAAACTAAACCCAAGAGGCTTGAAACAGAGTAGCCTCATTCTACACGACTAAAAGCTTTTTTCAGATCCAGAGGACACATCTCATCCAGAGATGTCAGAATTACAAAAGTACTTTACAAAAGTAAAGCTATGGTCAGTCAACAAAACTGATATTAGGTCCCTGAACATTTGTTGCTTGTATGAAATTCATCTTTGTAGTATCGAAGAGGTAAATACCTTCCAGATTACTAAACCATTGAAATACCAGGTTTTGTAGTGAAGCAAGATCTGAAATATTACAAAAAAAATTATATATTAAATAAAGTTAGTATTTAAAGATGCAGGTATTTTTACAGATCAATAGTTCACCTTTTGCCCATTGAGAGCCCATATTGAATACTTAAGAAATTTGGAAAACTCCATCATAGGTGTTCCTCTCAGCAACTGAAATACCAGTTGAAAACACCAGAATTGTTAGTAGTTTGGTTGTGATCACAGCTGCATAAACTAATGTGCAGCCGAGAATTTCCCTGACCTCCTCTCCTAGCCTTCCCTTAAATTTTGTGTACCTGGTTTAAAATCCATAGGTTTAGGGTTTTTTGAGATATATATATAATAATAATATGCTTCCAAGAACAAAAATGTAATCGTAATATTGAGTGCAATGACCAAAGGGATTCTCATTTTAGCTCAACTGGGACAGAGTCAGTTTGTGAACAGTTAGATTTTATTTTATCTTCAAGGTGAATAGTGAATGTGCCATGAGTATGTTGTTCAAAGCTGAACTATACTTACTGGTTAAATCTGTTATAAGCATCCCTTTATTGCATTTTTTTATTGTATGTATGGTATGTACATATGATGTAATTGGTGTTTCTTTGTGGATCACTTCACAGACATATTAAGGATGCTCATGTCATAATAACAATTCAGTGTACCTTCAGGTGCAAAAGACTGGCACAGCATTACAGTTGGCAAGTATTTTCAAGTACGAGTGATGTGGGTTCACCTTGGCTGGCTGCTGAATGCCCACCGAGCTGCTCTATCACTGCTCCTCCTCAACAGGACAGGGGGCGAAAAAGCAATGAAAGTCTCATGAGTCGAGATAAGGACAGGGACATCACCCAGTAATTACTGTCTTGGGCAAAACAGACTTCATAGAATCAGGATCATGGAATAGTTTGAGTTGGAAGGGACATTAAAAACTAGTTGCACACACACACACCCACCCCCTTCCATGGGCAGGGACACCTTCCACTAGATCATTTGCTCAAAGCCCCATCCAGCCTGGCACTGAGCACTTGCAGGGGTGGGACATCCACAACTTCTCTGGGCAATATGTTCCAGTGTCTCACTACCCTCACAATAATTCATTTCTTCTTTATGTCCAACCAGAATCTACCTTCTTCCAGTTTAAAGCCATTGCCCTTTGTCCTATCACTGCATGCCCTTGTAAAATGTCCCTCTCCACATTTTTGGTAAGCCCCTTTTAGGTACTGGGAGGGTGCTATAAGGTGTCCCCAGAGTCTTCTCTTCTCCAAGCCAAAAAAACAGCAACTCTCTCAGCCTGTCTTCATAGGAGAGGTGCTCTAGACCTCTGGTCATCTTCATGACCCTCCTCTAGACTTGCTCCAACAGGTCCCTGTCCCTCTTATGCTGGGGGTCCCAGAGCTGAACACAGTACTCCAGGTGGTTTCATGAGAACAGAGCAGAGGGGGAGAATCCTCTATTTCAACCATGCTTCTTTTGACGCAGCCCAGGATATGGTTGGCTTTCTGGACTGCAAATGCACATTGTTGGCCATGTTGAGCTTTTTGTCTACCAACACTTGCAAGTCCTTCTCCTCTGGGCTGCTCTCAATCCATTATCCATCCAGCCTGTACTTGTGCTTGGGATTGCCCTGACCTACGTGTAGGACCTTACACCTTACCTTACTAAACTTCATTAGGTTTGCATGGTCCCACCTCTCAAGCCTGCCAAGGTCCCTCTGGATGACATCCCTTCCACCCAGCATGTCAACTGCACCATACAGCTTGGTGTTGTCAGGAAATGCACTGAGACTGCACTTGATCCCACTGTCCATACCACCAACAAAGATGTTAAAACACTGATTGACTCTATATGGACCCCTGAGGAATACCACTCACCACTGGTCTCCATTTGGACATCAAGTAATTGACAGCAACTCTTTGAGTTTGACCATCCAGCCAGTTCCTTACTCACTGTTCTGGTTTCAGCTGAGATAGTTAATTTTCTTCTTGGTAGTTAGTACAGTGCTGTGTTTTGGCTCTGATGTGAGAACAATGTTGACAGCACACTGATGTTTTCAGTTGTTGCTGGGTGATGTTTATACTAAATTAAGGACTTCTCTGTTTCCTGGGCCCTGCCAGCCAGAGGACTGGAGGGTTATGGGAAACTGGGAGGGGATAAAGCCAGGACAGGCAACCCAAGCTAGCCAAAGGGATATTCCGTACCGTCTGACGTCATGCTGAGTATATAAACTGGGGGAAGAAAAAGGAAGGTGGGGACATTTGGCATTATGGTGTTTGTCTTCCCGAGTAACCATTACGTGTGATAGAGCCCAGCTTTCCAGGGATGGTTGAACACCTGCCTGCCCATGGGAAGTGGTGAATGAATTCCTTGCTTTGCTTTGCTTGCATGCATGGCTTTACTTTTCCTATTAAATTGTTCTTATTGCAACCCTTGAGTTTTACATTCCTTTCCGATCCTTCTCCCCATCCCTCTGGGTGAGGGGGAGTGAGTGAGTGGCTGCGTGGTGCTGCGTTGCTGGCTGGGGTTAAACCATGACACTCACCAAATGAGCCATCCATCAAATCCATGTCTGTCTTATTTAGAGACAAGGATGTCGTGTAGCACAGGGTCAAATGCTTTGTACAAATCCAGGTAGACGATTTGACTTAGGAAACTTAATCTATTGCCAGTCGAATCAGAGTAGGATGATAAGATATAAGAACAAGCCTAAAAAACACCTTCCACCCACTCCTCCTTTATTCCTTGATTCAGCTTCACTACTGACTTCTCCACCTCCTCCCCCTGAGTGGCTCAAGGGGAGAGGAACTGGGGCTGTGATCAGTTCATCACATGTTGTCTCTGCTGCTCCTTCTTCCTCACACTCTTAACCTGCAACAGGGTGGGATCCCTCCCATGGGATACAGTCCTTCATGAACTTCTGCAATATGGGTGCTTCCCATAGGCTACAGTTCTTCAAGAACTGTTCAGTGTGGGTCCTTTCCATAGGGTTGCAGTGCTTCAGGAGCGGTGTTGCAGCCTAGGTTCTCCACAAGGCCACAGGTGCTGTCAGGAGGCTGCTTTTAGCAAGGGTTTTCCCCACAGGGTTACAGCTTCCTTCAGGGCATGTCCACCTGCTACAGCACAGGGTCTTCCACAGGCTGCAGGTAGATATCTGCTCCACCATCGTCTTCCATGGGTGGAGGGTCCTCCCTGCAGTGGGACAGCCTGCCTCATCATGGTGTTCATCAGAAGCTGCAAAGGAATCTCTGCTCCAGTGCCTGGAGCACCTCCACCCCCTCCTTCTTCACTGACCTTGGTGTCTCCAGGGCTGTTTCTCCCATTGTCACTCCTTTCTCCCAGCTGCTGTTGCACAGTAGTTTTTACTCTTTCTTAATGATGTTATCAGAGAGGCATTACCGACATCATGGACTGGTTCAGCTTTCACCAGCAGCAGGTCTGTCTTGCAGCTGATTGAAACTGGTTTAAAATGATATGGGGGAAGCTTCTGGCAGAACAGAAGCCAGCTCCACAGCCTCCCTGCTACCAAAACCTTGCCACACAAACCCAATACATCAACAAAAATCTGACTTCTTTCTGAGGTCTATGAATGCATTTTCATCCACTGTTTTTCCATAGTCGGGCAGGAGTTACTAGGACATTATTAACTAAATCATTATACTGTAAATTTGTTCACCTACTACTTAAAGCTATAGAGTGAACCAGTGCCTTATTTTAAAAAGGTTAACTTAAAAGCAAGTTCACAATTAATTTTGTGTAGCTACTGTATTATTTTCAGAGGAATTATCTGAAAAAAGAGTAAATAGAACAATTAGCAGGAAAAATCTTGCTCACTTGACTTCTACAGCTGTTAGAAATGAAATGGGTTTGCCCTTCAGTAGATCTCTGCTTTGTCCAAATGACTCTGACTTTTCTCTTTATGTAAAGGCTTGAACTAGATAATATATATTATGTTTTAAAATAATGATGTTATTTCAAAACTGACACCTGGAAAATACCAACTTCTAAAAAAATGCAAAGCCTTTCAGACCAACTTTGAACAACACATTTGTTGCGTTTCACTGGTTTAGTAAGCATTCATAAAATGTTTCTTTACTGGTGTCTGCACCTCCCAGGCTGTGTTTAAAAACCTAAGGCTTAATTGTGGACAGAAATTTGTGTACCTAAGACTGCTGCCAACTTAGCTTGTCAGAATTGCTAGAATTTGTAGTGCGATTAAACATAAGTGTTCAGATAGTTGTTTCATGCAATTTTCACAGAAAACTAGGAAGATCAACCCTCATCTAAGCTTTAACATAAAGACATGTTTAAAATGTCTGTAACTGAATTTGCAAAGTTGTTAGCACTTTTTCACTCACTCTGAGGTTTTTGTTAATACAACATATAATCCAGAAAAAAATCTACTCTGGCAGAATATGCTGAGGATTGCAATGAAGCTTTAAGTAATAACTCTAAGTTCTATGCATTAAATCATATTCTTGTGTTGCTGATGACAGCAGCTTTTCACCTGACCTAGAGAGTTTTTCCACAACTAGAGCCACCCTGTGCAGGTGCCTTTCAGTTCTACAGAACAACTGCAGAACAGCTTCTTGAGATTAGAAGGCTCTCCTGTAAGCTCAGCCTAGCAGAGAAAAGTATGTTGTCAGAAGCTGTCAGAAAAAAACTAACCCTCAACTCTAAATCATACTCCAGAACACTGCTCAGTAACAGAAAATCTCCAGTTCTCTCCTGATGAGAGTTCTGCTCATCACATAGTTCAGTTCTATACTTTGAAGAATATGTGACAATTCCTTGGCAACTTTGTTCAAAATTATAAGGGAATTGACCGCTGTATGAGGTGAAGGCCACTAAAACATACACTTGAATTAGAAAAGCATGCACGTTATTTCTTCTTTTTGTGCCTTGCTACCCCTTCTGACTCACAGCACTGTGACAGGAAGCAACCAACTACAAAGAGGAAGAAAGAGGTACAGGTCCTTCCTGTCCCTTGCTTATTAGGATTGAAATCAGCTCCAGGAGCAAAAATTTGAACAGGCAGCAACAATGACTGTAGGGGTAGAAGCCCATTAATGAGGAAATAGCACAATTAACATACACCTTAGTGTGCAGAGAGCTGAAGTGAAGCATGGAAGAAGAAGAGATTAGGATGGTAAAAATAAAGGCATGAGGAGAAAACTTCAAGAGAAATAGGCAGAAGCAAAATAAAGAAAAGCATTGAACATAAGATTATGGAGAAGTCAGTTAATTTGGAAAATAAAATCTCTCATTTTCAAATTATTTTTAAAAATCAAGGAAATTATTTTAAGGAAAAAAAGTCCTAAGAAATGGTCTGCAGAACAGTTGCATTACAATTTACTGCAGACTTTGCTGAGCACTTAGAACTAAGATTTACCAAGATATTATGTAATGTGTTAACTTACATTAGAGTGTCTGAGTTTGTTTTGCACTTCTCTCAGCCCTCACAGTGAAGAATTACTTCTAAAGACAATCCTGGTCATCTTAGTTTCCCTTTAAATATAAATCATGAAAATTAAAAAGGAGACCTTCCTTAAATAACCACAGGTTTTATTTATTATCTATATGCACACATCAAATGCAATTGTAAATTGCATTTGCTTGCTAAGAAAGATAGTACACTGGTACAGTCTGGTAAATTATATCTAGCCAGACCTTGGATAAGCACATCACTTGCTTCTGGTACCTCTTTTTCAAGGTGCTTTTAGGGATTTCAAATGGGCAGATAGACAGGTCTCTACCCTAGACTTGTGCCTACAGTTACACTGTGAATTGCAAGAGGACTTTTTTGGGGGACTATAGGTGGGAGAGAGGGGGACAAAAGACACCTTGAAGATTGCTAAACTTCCATTCAGAAGACATGGGCTTGCTTCTTAGATGAATGACAGTGACTTGTGGCTTGCCACCTTGCATTATTTCATGGATATGTTCAGAAAAAACTACCAGAATTGCACCACATTTTCCTTGAGTGGCATAGAAACAGAGCAGAAGCTTCACGTATAGTTACCATGCTGCTATGTGAGAAGTGGGGGTCTGAGCCAACAGTCAGTGAAGTGGTAGGCTGGATAGATGGCTTGAAGGTTTTCAGTGCCTAAGAACTTTACTGAACTGAAGACCTGCGTGCAATGCTTTTCCAACATTCACTGAATGTGGGGGAAATGCTCCTTTATGAGCCCTCTGCAGGCTGTGCCTCAGTGCCCATCTTTGCACACTGAAAGACAGCTGATGACATTCAGAACGTAACAGAGTTAATTGGAAATTTGCCATTGATGTCAAGAGAGGCAGGATTAAGGCAGGATTACTGACATGATTTCCACTTGTTTATTGAGCTTTTGGAGTTAGTAAGGCTGGTAAGGACCAGCCACTTTTGTGGAAGGACTCTTGTTTTGCCCAGAGACAGTAAGAGGTAGTTGCTAAAAAGCCTTGCAACTGCTTGTGTTCCTGGAACAAAAGGATGTATATTTTTTCTCTGTAAATGAAGAACAGAAATACCCTTTTATCGTTAGCAGGATGCAAATGAAAGAACAAAATCCCAGAGTTGCTTTTCTGTTAAATGATTTTAGTGTTCCAGTTAGGTTACATAATATTTCAGACACTGCTACTTTCAGTAGTTATCTCAGGACAAAGAAGAAAGAATTGTTTGACTTTTTAAAAGTGTTGAAAAGGGAAATGTTAAAAATTGGAATGAATATAAGTTAATTAATCCAAGACTGACAGATTCAGTTTAAATAATGAACTGCAAATCCTTAAGAAATCAGAGCCACATGTTTTTACTTGTTCTTGTGATCATCTTACTCCAAAACTGTTGATTTTTATAATTGGAAAAATGTAACTTAATGTTATAAATTCAAATCCCCAAGTAAAATTTTGGGCCATGTTTATGGCCCAAACTCAGCTTATGTTCGCGTCTTGAAGGTGTGCTGTTCACACCACAAGAAACACTGTCCTTAAGAGAGACATTTTCATCATATGTTTATATAATATATATTAGCAATAGAAATGTCATTATCCTAAAGATAAACAAGATGTCTGCATTGAATTATGATTGACATATAACAAAGGACTTTTCCTAATTAGGTATTATTTAAACATATATTTTGTAAAGATTTTAGATATTATGAGCCAGAAATTATTTGTTTTAGTTATATGTGTTACTATCTGCAAGTTACTATATCTGTTAATTTTATTGAAAATAAAGAGAATTGCTATTATTCCTTACAGTAATGGGTCACTTTGATAATTTTCTGTCTGGAATAAAAGAGGAAAGCATGAGGTAGCAAAAGGGGCAGCAAGTCATCCAGTAAAGCAGAATCTGCCTGAAAAGCACGAAGCCTGGGGCAAACAAATACTGGATAGCAACATGAAGTTAAAGAATAACTAATGAAAATATAGCTCTTTGGTAAATGTGATTGATTATCAGTATTAAACACATGAGTATCATCATTAAGTGCTGGTACTATTCACCCAGCAAAATGCTTGGATACAGTTGATTGTCACAACAGACTGTTCTAAGCCTTCTGTGTTCTATGTTCAATTGCTTTCTCAGAATACTTGAGGATATTAATTTTAGACTCTTAAGAACAGCTAAGCCATGTTTCTATTATAATAGAGACCATGCAAACACTAGAAATTTACTAAAATTTTAAAAGTTTGGAGAGTTTCCTTAGGTGGTAATTTTAAAGCTAAGAAAGCAGAGCAAGAAAGTGAAAGAAAGGGCCACAAAGATAACTTCATATAAAGTTTATTGTATGTGTTGTACAGACACTATTTCACCAGCCTCTCTCTCAATAAGAAAGTAAAAAGGAATGTAGCAGAAGAAAGCAGAAGAAACCAAAGATAACTGATAGATATGGTGATGATGTTTGATGTTTTATCTAATGAATTTACCTGTAGTGTTATTTGTCTTAATTCTATTTTCTGCCTTCAACTGAAAGCTGTGGGCAAGTTTTTCTCAATGTAATTGTATTAATGCAACCAATGACTGGAGGATGCCAGAAAAATGCAGGGTCTCATAATATTGTTCTGATTCTGGTTTTTTATGCATATGAACATATGTTTTAGAATTCAAATTATTCTGGGAAGGGCTCTTTGTTTTCCTTTCTTTCTAAGGTACTCAGTGCAAGAAGTCTTGTTATCAGTAGGGACACCTGATTGCTATTTTAATATAAATGGTTACTAAAATAGCCATTCTATGTTGTTCATTCTAACCTTTGAACAATGTTATCCTAATTCTTGAAAATCACCAGAAATAGCTTCCCAAAATTATAAATATCTGAGGAATAAATTTTGCACAGCAAATTCCAGCCTCGGTAGGTGGTCAAGGTTTTATACACCTGAAAACAGTATTTAATGACTGAAGAGTTGAGCACTCTTCTGTAATTTGATTTGTGCAAGACTGGGTGCTGTCAAAGCCTCACTGAAATACTGACAATAAATAATATTCATTATGAGTATAGGCTTTTTTTAAAGCACATCACTCCAAACCATGCTCTGAAATTGTTATTTGCAAAACTCATGACCTTGAACTTTAAATGAACAGTTCAATAATTCTCAAACATTCATATGTCTGTTTTTAATGGAAAATTGTGTGTGGAGGTTTATTTCCTGTTCAAATCAAACCTAAAAAAAATACTTTGGCCTTTGTAATTTTGGTGTGTTGATAATGCGCAGTGAATTGTGTTCATAAAAAATTTCAGAAGCCTCAAGTGCACTAGCCTTTTCTACATTTCTGCATTAATCATTATCTAAGTCATTGGTCCTTTGAGCTCTTCATATAGATGTACATACTATATGATCTCTGGTATCTCAATTATAGCAAGATTTTTTAGTTAGCTATACTATATCATCAAAACCTAATTTGTGTTTCGTAAGAGTGAGGGGTAATTCCATTAACATACTTACTCATACCTCTTCAGAGCAAGGAAAATTGTATGGTAGTTGTGACCAAGCATGTCTTATGGTTTTAAAACGCAAATCCATATTTTAGTTATGACTTCAACCTTGACCTCCAAGTTAAACCCAGTGTTTTATCCATTTGCTCTCTGAAGCCTGAAACAGGATGCACATGTGAAATAGGTATTTAGAAGTAGTTTTGTCTGATTTGCATACTGCTATATTTGTAATTATTTTTGTTTGACATGGTACAACTGCAACTAGCATAAAATCAAAGGCAGTAAACCAGTAAATTGTTTTGCTGCTTGCCTGTTAGTAGCATGCTAAGAATGCTAGAGTACATCACGAAGCAAACTAACAAGAATTTTAAGCTTCAAGTATGAAACCAAAGTTTCTTTATTTCCCTCCCCCCTCCTTTTTTCTTTCAAAATGTAGATACTATATTTTATGCCTTCCTTTTCCTTCTTTGAAATTAATTAATCCCATTTAATATACTTTGGAAAAGGTTTGCTAACTTGTCAGTTTGTAAGCCATGGATAAAAAGTCAAGCTTATTGACTTCTGGAGCAATTAACAGGATCACAGATAACCTATTTCTTGGACTATATTCTCAGTCCAGCCATCAGTGCAATTATACACCTTAAAGAAATTTTCTCATATGGAAAAGAGGGCCACAAGTCAAAAAAAGTTAAAGTTCACTCCAGGAAATGTAACTATTTGATTTTAATGCTTCTTCAGCAGCCACTGCCAAGGTTATTAGAAAAAGTAATTTCTGTCAGTATCTTGAAATATTTATATATCTTTGTAGCCCTAAGAAACCCTCAGAAGGGAGTATTTGGTGTTTGGTATTTTACTTTCTGATTTTTAAGCTGCTTGTCCAAAACTAATACAAAACCCGAAACATCCTTCTTCCAACATGCATAGATAAGCTTTTGTGCAGAAGGATGTTAACATTCAGAGGATTTTAGTTAATACACCTTTTAATTTTAATATATACTTCCCCAGTGAGATAATGTTCTCACTGCTCACACTGTAACACTGTTTTAGCTTGACTGCACACTAAAGCAGCCTTTATTATGCTCGGTAAGCAGGCCAAGCTTTTAGATTAGATTTTTAGATTTAATTTTTTCTTTCTTTTTCTTCGTTTGTGGTAGATATGTTAGGGAAAAGCTTTAAAGGGCAGAAAGCAAACAAAATTTTTAATTTTTCCTAATAATGGAGTGCAATAAACTTGTAACCAGCTTCGGAAGCGTTTGATAGGTGCTTATAGAAGCTTCCTTCATGCAACAAGCCTGTTGCAGAAGTTTTAAATTAAGACTGTGCTAAATCAGACTGAAGATGCTTATGAATATAGCAACTCATATAACTGCTATTAGGCTTCTTAGGTGATCTTTTTATTAAGTGGGTTAATATATGATAAAGTGTAGCAATTATTTGCATTGAAAAACAGGGCAGAGTTACTGAGGGAAGTAGGGCAAACTCACACTTTTCTCACTGAGAGTGAAAGCCTCTTTTTTCTCAATGAAGATGAAAGGTATGATTAAAGTTAAAGGCAAACTAAGTCGTTGTCAAGATCAGCACAGTTCTTAAATTACTAGAGTTGACACATCCATCCAACCCTGGTCATTTAAGTACATGATGTAATAAGTACTTAATGAGAGGTTTAATCAGAAATTAAAAATTCTTCGGTTTTCCCAGTTCAAGATACAGATTTATACTGAATAGTAAAAAGATGACCATAAACTAGAATGTGACCAAAATAACTCTGGATATTACTTCTTGTCATCTTGCTAAAAACATTCTGAAGACACAGTTGAACTGATTCTGCTTTAAGCCAGATTGGGAGATGAAATTATTATACATTTTCACTAGCATCACTAGTATTTTGTATTCATTCTGTCTTTCTTGGATCAACACACATGCGTTGTATTTAAAATGCAAATTAAGGTGCATATCAACATTCCACAGTTTCTGGTGAAACAGTAACTCTCTAAGCTTATGTTGTTTTTGACACAGTTCCCCTCTCCTTGTCATCTTCTGAACTCCACCTCATTTTTGGCATCCAGCAGTACAAGTGTTATCTCAAAACTACTTTTTAATTATCATTATATTTATTTTTAATTTGACTGGTAAGAGTCTGTGGTTTAGCTGTTACTTTGCTCTGAAAATCGAAAACCGCAAGCTCATTTCTGAGGAATTGGTGAAAACATTACTGTGGGATTCCATATTTTATCAGCATTTATTAATACAACTTTGAATTTTTCACTTGTGAAGTAAGAGAAGTATGTTGTTGATTCTTTACATGTCAACCTGCCTAAGTGGTGTTGATCTGACATTTCTATTATTTAAGGACCGAAGATGAAGTGATGACTTCACATATATATCAACAAATACCTGTGTGACTGCACATGGCTACTGGCCTGGTTTCAAGACAGCTGTATTGCAAAATTAACATGGAGGACATGCATTAACCTAGGGGCTAAAATAAGGATCCAAAAGACGTATTTTCCATGTTGTAGAAATTTCACATTTTATTAATTAATAAAATTAATCCATTTATTCCAATCCAAAATTGAATAAAATGAAGCCGTTCCAGAATTTCACATGAAAAATAATTTTGAATAGAAACACTTTTGGTTTTGATCAGATGAAACTTTCTACTCAGTTTTTTCCCTAAAAATACAATTTCCTATAATATTTTAAAAAATAAGTTCATCACTTTAAAACAACCAGTGGAACATTCAATCCATTTGGTTTATAAACAAAAATTCCTTTAACTTCTGATGACTTGATATTTTCAACTGCACCACAAAAAGTTCAGTGCTAATGAAAGCACCTAAGAATTCCTACCCCAAACATATTCTCATGGCCTACAGTGACTTTTCAATAATAGAAATAAAGAAGAAAAATGGTGGAATAGATGTACTGACATGAACTATGACAAAAAAACCAACCACAAATTAACCTCAACAATAGGCTATTATGTTTCAAACAGAATGCATTTGAAGACAATTAAAAACAAACAAACAAAAAACCACCACCAACAACAACAAAACCTTTACATTTAGAATTGCAATGACACTGTGTCATGCTTATTTCAGTTAACTCTGTTGGTAAGTTGTTATGCAATGTAAAGATCTGTAATCTTTGGCCTCCCTCCCCATTCAGGGTAAGTTAATTATACAAACCCAGGTTTTGTATCAAAAAATGAATACTTTTCACTTCATTTTTCATTAAAGGGCAAAAATAAAACCATTTTGGTTTTGCTACCAAGGAAAAGAGTAATCAGGATTTCTGATAAATGGAAATATATAAGCATCCATTAAATTGATCCTTATCAATTAATTCAATATCTCGGTCATCAAGTGTGAGGGCAGTTATATGCAAGGTCACATTTTATGTTTCATTTTATCTTTGACTTCTCCCTAATCTCCTCTGACTGTAACCCAGCTGTTTGTTGTCCATCAACCTTAAGATCTTGATCCTGTAGAAAGAGACTAATATATCTGTGCAACACCTGTTGCTAGTGGTGCCATTGGAAAGAGCTAAATTTATCATGTGATTTGCCATGTAAGGAAAGGAGACTACCATTTAGAAAAAAGAAGTTAACTTTCTTACATTTTAATGTTACTTGATGTTTAATGACTTTTAGAGCTTATTTTATACGATTCCACCAATTAGCAGTAGATTTTACCATCAGATCAGCCATGCTTACTGATCAATAGTATTGAAGTTGCCAGACATTCTAACAGCCCTGTCTTGCACAATGGACCCCTATATAGCTTTCAGAAATACATAGACTCTTAGAATGATAGATAGGTCATGTTCAGCTCACTGTCTTTATTTTAATATTGAGAGAAAGAACAGATTATTACAAAAGTGGGACAAATAAAATTATTTGATGTGTTGTTAAACTTCAACAATAAAGAAGATCAAGTTTGTCTGTACACATTTGACTGTATGTGTACCTGATCATGCTGCCTTCTTTAGAAATGGCAAATGGATACAATATTATTATGAAATGGTCTATCTACCTGAGGGAAAATAACTTCTGGTCTTATTCTGGAAATTTTGAAGTTGCTTTGTCCTGACATTACTCTTCAGACAGGAAGGCTGTTGACGGTTACATGAATTACAATCATTAAACAACTTCAGTTGTTTATCTCTAAGACAGCTTAGTCTAGAAGATTTTTAAATGTAACATATCAAAAGAAACGTCCCCTAAAACCACACTTTGAAAGGTACATCTTAAAACTCCTTCAGGTTACCCAGGATATGGAATAATTTGTTGCTTATGTTGAAAACAATTTGACTATTCTAAACCAAAAGTAGTATGAAAATAAAAAGGAGGTAAAGCCATGAATTAAACACTGTTTTAATAATCTTGATTCTGTCAGAACTCAATTTACTTTCCAGCTTTTGACACCACATGGAAACTGGAAGTGCTACTTAAGTCCAGGAACAACCCTACCGTGAGTGACAATAAGGTCAAAGCCGATTTGAAGACTATTCTCATTTCAGATCCCTTTCCAATAAGTGAGGACTGAGAGCTTTCTAATTTTACATTTCTTCTGTGTCTGTGTTTCTGAGTGTACATGTACTTATTGTGTCTATTTGTAGTATCTGTATGTAATTCACTGTGTGGTAGCTGTTCATTGTTTTCATAATCTTAAACAAAAGGTACAGTGAAAAGCATTAGTGTAAATACAAACGTACAAAATGTTACTCAAACAAATAGAAAATATTAACGTTTTCATTTCATAAAGAAACCTCTTTTCTTCATTGTGCTTATGGGTTAATGCAGAGAGTTATTGCCTAACAACCACACAGCAGTCAAATCTCATCACCTTCAGCAGGAATAATTTATGGTTTAATCTCACATGCAGGCATATTAAATTAGTATTACTCATCAGAACTCACTTATTAATAAAACAAGCTG
Source organism: Falco cherrug (assembly GCF_023634085.1). Classification (NCBI taxonomy): domain Eukaryota; kingdom Metazoa; phylum Chordata; class Aves; order Falconiformes; family Falconidae; genus Falco; species Falco cherrug. Next base: position 42,305,826 of record NC_073720.1, on the reverse strand, counting down.
AATTAGCCACCAGAGAATCATATTTGGTAATTCAATGACAATTTTACATTTTTAATAAAGGCTCAGAAATATTATTGCAGAGCAGGTGGTATGAAGAAATGTGGTCAAATTTGACATTCATTAATAATTGAAGTGTGGAACGTGACAGAGGTGAAAATTGATATTGATTTTTTCCCCTCTAATATTTGGATGAGTTCTGAAAAGTAAATAAAATGAGATAACAAGACATATCAAGTCACCCTGATTTCTTTGATCACCCTTTCCTGTATGCTCACATATATATATCGCTATTTTCCCTATCATGTTCTTGAATAATTCAACACCCATAGTCTTTCCAGTTCAATGCATTATAAAACATGCTGAAGCTGAGTTTCAATCATATTAGACTGAAAGCTGAATTTTTTATGAAGGATTATTTAAAACAAAATGTGTCTTGGGCCCTACAGTCTCTGAAACCAAACAATCCTGAGAGTTCAGTGAAGAAATGTCAACACTGTGGAGAATTTTTCGATTCAAAAAATTAAAGGAATCCTGTTTGATGTATATTAACCATATCAATATTAACAACCTTCTGCTGGATTTCAGAAGTGATATGAGAGTGGCAGTATTATTAGGCTTGTATTTTAACTATTTGTGAAAGCTCTGAAATACTTGTACTCATGCTGAACTTGACCTGCCTTTGAGACAGCTCCAGGAGCACTCCTACTAATTTCAGTGATGCCCAAGTGCAGGATCAGCTGAAGTTAGCTTCTTTAGCCTCATTGAACCCCAAGCATGCTAGGATGCTAGGATGGCCACCAGCCTCTGCTGACCAAACTCCAGCACACCGTAGGCATTTCCATGAGGTATTTTCTGCATGATTCACATGGCTGTTAGGGGTCTGTAGTATACTCCAACATGCATGTGACTTTGTTTCAGCATTTCCTACCTCTTTCTGTTCCCACATTGAAAAGGCTTGTGGTCACAATCTTCTTTACAAGGCATCTCTTGCTTTATATTCTTCACCTCCTTGAATGACTTGGTTCCCCTTGGCCAGTTACTGGTGATAGCAATAGGGGAAACTTGCTGAAAATGAGCTGGAACATTCCATTCCTATGTGTTTACAAAAGTAAATTCCTTGCTTCTGAATAAAAACATCTACTCACACGTTCCTGAGGTAGGTGCAAAAATTATGGTGAAAATAAAGGAAAAAATAATTTTCTTTCATGTCCTCTGTAGAAGATTTCAACCTCAGCCTCTGTCTTTCATTTGAAACTTTAATATAGCTACATAAATATCCATATTTCAGGTTCTTTGCAATATCACCCTCCTTCTTTCTGTACAGTGTCCTGTAAGACTGCCTACAACTGCAAGAAAATCCTGTTCTCATGGGCTTTCATACTATACGTACTGGATTTCATACTATACAACTTCTCTAAAAAATCAGCCCACAGAGTATTGTTCAATAGGTTTAAGTCTTCTCAGCAGAATTAGCTCTCTAGAGTTAATCTATGTGATAGAAGGAGATCAAGGAGTCTTCTCTTGTATTGGTTATAAAAAAATAAAGGCAGCTATAAAATTGCTAAATCAATACAATGTTTGGAAAAAAAAAAATATAAGCAACCAGGAGTTAAGAAGAAGGCAGCAAGCAGAAAAGTTCAAAAGCAGGAGAAAGTGTGTCAACTCATTAGATTTTCTTCATTTTTTCTTTAAGGATGCTTTCATGTTTTGAGATAAGCATCTCTGCTCCAAGGTATTGAGCACAAATAATATTGATTGACTGCAGTTACTTTATGTTTTTGTGCTTTCTGTCTATTGCAGAACAAGCAACTGACTGTGGGTCCTCTTGACTGTGTTAGCAGAGAAAGCGGATGATGCTCTAGGTCTCATTTTGTAAGAATGAATTTATACTGACTTCAATAGCCAGAATTAATGAAATCTAGTCAAATAACTGAAAGGGTATTCCACAAGGTATTTTGCTTTAATTAGTGAGAGGTATTGCAGAAAATATGAGTCAGCTGAGATTTTTAAACATAACAATACATTATTCTCCATTCATACCTGTCATATATTAATGCTGGAAACATAATTCCAGACTGTGAGTTGTGAGCTACTTGGAATTTGGGAGCCATTTCTTAGGTATTTTTACTATTATGTGTAGGCTTTAATCAGACAGAAAATACAATAATTTAAAAAAAAAACTAAAAAAAATTACTATTTTAATTAAAATGAGACAATAGCTTCATCAGCAACAATGAACAGCTATACTGGCCAAGTTGAATTGTTCTTATGTGACACAGTGCAAACAGGAGCATGTTCCCTTATACAAAAATTGCAGTTAGTGGTTCAACAAACAGATCCTGCAAATGGAAGTATTTGTTTCTCTGATGACAGTTACCAACTTCTGATATGCTTTTCTACCAGCAAAAGCAGATTTTCTAAGTGTAAGGAAAAGCAAACAGTAAAGAAAGTTGGAGTACATAGTTTAAGTTAAATGAGTGCAATATTTGGAAAGTAAGTGTTTTGAATTTAGGAGTCAGTGCACTGTAGATTACAATGCATTTATTCTCCTCAGTCAAAACCTTTGCAAATTCTTCCTAAGCTAAAAATGCTCTGAGTACTATTTCACTTCAGTCATAAGAAGGGCTGAACACTCCAAAAGTGAAGTTCTTATAACCCCCTCAGATCAGATTCCTGTAATTCTGACTGGATTAGCAGCCTTGTGACAGCACAGAACCATTTGGGAAACAACACATGGCTTTCCCTCCTGAGTTTTGACAGCTTTTGGTTTTTTCCCCCATGTTTCTGGAAGTGGCTGGGGAATTTCAGGCTTTGTTATACTTTTTTGCCCCAGGTTTCACAGGGTGAAGTCAGTGACCACAGCCATGCTTTCAGAGGATCTGTGCTCTTTTTCTGAGGGAAAATGTCAACAGTTCAAGTATGTGGCTGATAGAAAAGTTATGACAAAACTCCTTTTACTGAAAAAACTTTCACCCCTGTTGCAATATTATCTTTCCCTTTGACAAGATTATTAATATCAATATGACAAAAATTAGAAACTTCATATTTCTACAGTCTGCTTTGCTGTTAAGTGTTTTGTCCTCCCTATCTTAGACATATCACTCATTTTGTCCATTATTACACTAGATATATTACACAGATAATCACACAGTTTAGAGAGGTGTATGTAAGACAGACATAGAAAAACTGTAGGAAGCTTCTCAATATCTCAAGCAACTATTTCCCATCAATGGATACCTGTCTTTGGGTCTGGAAAACTCTACATTTTCACTTGGGAAAACATGTATTTCTTACCTTTGCTGCCACTGATGTTGAGACAGGGATCATGCTGGGTGATAAGACATTTTTCTGAAAACATAGCACCTGTAACTCTTCCCTCCTTGCTGAAGAGTACTTCTGAACTGCCAAAAATTATCCATTTGTATCTGCACAAACCCATTGAATCTGAACTTCCAAGTAATGCCTCAGGCTGTGGTTTGAAACTCCCAGAAACCAAGTCATAAAGTTCATTGACAAAGGTTTTGTGCAATGAACCCTGGAAGGTTCACTCTACTTTACCTGAAAACTTGAATTCAGACCACTCACTGCAGCTGCACTTACTGTCTTTCACCTGGCTGTGCTTAATTTATTCAGTTGTGGTTTAAAATTACTGTTCTTAGAAGTTAGCATACTATCCAAAGGGGGATGAAAATGGATAGTTTAGGAATAATAACTTGTTTTCTCCCTTTCTGGAAACCTACAATTTGTATAAAAGTTTGCTCCCCTTCCATAAATCTAGGAACTGACCCTTACTCCTTTATTACAAGAAGACAACTTGATTAAAGAATTGAGTTAGTCAACTGTTATGAAGATTTAAAGAAATGGCTCCTTTCTTATTTTAACCATTCAAAGATGTGGGTACTTGATAGGAAGGCATCCTGTGATATATATATATATATGTATATATATATAGAGAGAGAAAGTTACATAGATATGTATAATTATTCATGTGCTATATTGCTTACTTTACTACTGATACCATTCCACTGATGCCATCACTACCGAGCTAGAAACATGGATAGCAAGTCTGTAGTTCTGTATCCAAGAGGAAGTTCAGTTTTGTGATGTATGACAGAATATAAGTGAACATTAACTTAAATTCCCACTACCCAGCAGAGCTATGACACACATTATGGAAAATTATTCTTAGTGTTTATAATTCCTTTGGATCCAGAGCCCATCAGTGCCTATTATTATGGACCATGGAGCATGAACATAAACCACAGTGCACTTGCTGTTAGGCTGATCATGTTGTCAACCAGGTTCTAAGGTTATGAGGAATGGCTTTCAGTGATCACTTGAACATACTCACTTGAGTCTGTGAGAGAGCTGGTTGGAGCCACCTATTCTGTTCAGTATTTGAAGAGATACTGTGAATTTCCATGTGCCAGACATGACATTAATGGCAAATTTTGAGCACCTGATTCTGAAAAGGAATAACAAAACTGCTGGAGAATGACTAATCAGTCAGACTATTAACTCTGTAGGAGCCAAGAAGTCAAATAATTCAGAAACATTTCAGCCAAAAATTATAGAAATTGAATTTTGATTAAAAGAGTGACCAAATACACAATGCATTTGGAACCACTTAGAGATCACTGAACACATACAAAATCCAGACAAGCAAATTTCTTTCTTGAGTTCATAGCTTTTCTTTAAGACAAAGAGAAAAAAAAAACCCATGTAATTGACAAAGGGGCAAAGTATTACACTAGTTGGTTTTTAAAAAAATGTTTTAGTGAGATGCAGTTCACTATTTTATTGAAACTATTTTATTGCACTGAAAAGGAGGTGGCATTATGAGCTGGCATGGGGATAAATGATTGGTTTATGAAGTCTAGAGTAACTTGGTGGTAATACCCAAGGCACTGTGTTTGAAATGCTAGTTCTGTGCTTCTCTGAAAGAAAGATTGATTTATCGTTCATAATTTGTCATAAGCTGCCCCACACAAATGTCTAGAAATACATATATGATGATAAAAACAGAAATTGCAAATATTTGGAGTTGTTACTGTCTGACTGAGAAAGGGATATTGTTCCATTTCCTGTTCTTTCATGTTGCTGTTTGTAGTCCTGGCTTCCGCCGATTGCTCTTTTTAAAAGGTGAAAGGCATTTGTCTTAATTCAGAGAAGAAATTTTACAAACACCATGAACCACAATCCAGCAGGTACTCTACAAATTTTACCTTGCAAATGTTTCTGGAGTTTGCATGAACTGAAGTTTTGATCCCAAAATACCTCCAGATAGCAAGATTCCTGCATTTCCTCTGGGGAGAAAAATCTCAATACTGTTACTGCCTAGTGATAGATAATGCTAGTAGGAAGAACAGATAATGAGAGCACAGAAACAATCTATAGCTCTTTAGACTGCATCATAAACTAAAATTGTCATGACAAGAAACAGTTATTTTGCATGGCAATAGAACACTATACAGACATGACTTTCTTAATGAAGAAAAAAAAGCTCAGAAATTAATAGCCTCTAAAATACTCCAAATCAAAACACAAAATCACACACACACATTCCCAGTGTCCATATATATTTTTATAATTCCTGTGACAGCAGTAACTTTATTTTGATTTTCCATCATTTAACTTGGTTAGCTTGTATCAAAAAGTGAACTTTCTTAGCATCAAAAAGTGAACTTTCTTAGAAGAGTCAAAAATTCTAATTGTTGATTTGTAGACATGATACAGTAATGATGATAATACCTCTACTTGTTTTTTGTGTATATGAATAGCAGGGGCTACAGTGACCTCTCTCCTTGGCAATATCCCTTGGTGTCACTTTCTCTTCTCATTTTTCCACTTGCATGTTATTTTTATTATGGTATTAATATATGTGTATATATATATATAAAAGAGATACCTGAAAGTGAATTACAATCATGAACATTTTGTATGGGTATAAAGAGTATTTGTGACTCCAGCATGAAGAGATATTTCTATGGGACGTCAGGGAAAGTGTACAACAAAGCAGACAGGAATTCATGAACTACACACACTTTTGCTGTCTGGATCCTTTTTGCTGTCTGGAACAATCCAAGTGACAGAGAAATGGGCCTTGAGGAATTGCCCATCCTGTGATAAATGCTTTGTTCTCATTATAGATAGTCTGACTACAGGGAGCAGTGTTGTATCATGGTGCAGAAAAGTGCATACTTTGGCATACCTGCTAGTATCATGAACACAAAAATGAGATGGCTAATTTGCATATGTGGACATACTTTGCATAATAATGGAAACCACTGAGAGATGGACAGAGGAAAAAGAAGAAAAAAAAGAAAAAAGAAGAAAGTGCACTACCCACTCTCTTATAAGTCTTTGAGAGGGCAAGTTCCTTCTCAAAAGTTCATAAATCTGTTCCAGCTTTCTATACTCCTAGTTTTGTCCTCCCTGAATAAATTGATTTTCATTCTCCATTCTGTTTCAAGTAAACCGTCTTATTTTTTTCACACATTTTTACATAAAATTACCTGCAAGGGGTCAGATCAAAGGTCTATCTACTGTAGCATCCTGTTCCTGACAGGGCAGGTAGGGAGAAGTATAAATACAGGGTAAGCACACAATGAAACTTCCTTAAAATATTCTCCTTCTTCCTGGGGATTTACAATGCAGAGACCTGAACTGGAGTTGATATGTTCGTATACCTGTTTAATACATTTTTCTTCCATGAGTTTTGTTGTTCATTTCCTGATCCCAAACAGAAATGTAGCATCAGCAACATCCTGTGGCAAGGAAAATTACAGACAAAACCACAGAACACTGAAGGCCTGTCCTCCTTTGCCTGGAACAGCGCTGTTTATCTCTCCTGTTCACCCCGCTCACTTGTGGAGAAAAGATGCAAGGTTGCTTTCCTGCCTGTATAAGGCAGGTTGCTTTCCTACCTTACAATAAGAACCACGCACAAACCAGCAAACAACATTTCAACAGATGTCCGTGACCAAGCAGTGAACTGCAGTTCACACAAGTAGAGCTGCCTCTCTTCACGTCTAGAAGTACCTGCACTTCTGTAGTTGGGACAGGACCCTCTCCCCTGGTCACCACACTGTAAAATGGGGTAATAGCTCCTCTCTTATCTAGCAGGACTTTTATGTAGACAAATGCATCAGAGAATATCATGTATCTAGCCACTATGTTTATATTACTGTAATGAGGAAAAGCAGTTTTGGCAAAATCCCATCATTTCCACTGGAAGTTGTATCCAAGAAGAAAGATGATACACAAAGAACTCATCACATAGAATTAAAAATAAAGCAAAAATATACTGTTAAAGTAAGGGTGATAAGTGGTGATGGAAGGACAAATTGTAAAAATACTCTTGTTTGTTTGCTTTGTTTGTTTGTTTGTTTTAAATCCATGATACCTAGTCCAATCATCATATTCATTTGCAGGGTTATGTGTGAAAATAATGGTCATGTCATGACAATATATTCATGGAATTTATATGAAAAAAAAACCAGCACATCTTTTCTGAATAAATTCTTATTCTCCGTAATTTATCAAATGCCGCATGACCTGTTGTAAGATCATATATTATGAACTGTAGAGATTTCTTTTTTATTTTAAATAAGCACTTGCTTTCTTGTCATACTCCAAATACTTTCTCACCCCACACACTGTTTGCTACCCTACTGCGGTTAATTAAAAAAAACAATTGGAGTTACTCTATATTGTCCATACATCCACCTCTTGTCCAAATAAATGAAAATACATGTAACCATACACGTGCACTTACGTTGTTACATATGCATTATATGTGTCATTTATCAGCATTAAAGATTTCTTTACTTGCTTTGGAATTTCTCAGTTTTCAATATAAGGGCTAACAGAGCTCCCCACTGTTGTACAGCTGAGGGTGTATTTCAGTACTGCTCCCCAGTAAAGACATCTTTCAATGCATCAGTGGTTCTCTGAGTGCTGTTTCCATTCATCTGATGGATGTAAGGTGGTTGTCCTGTCTTTCTCAAATTAGGCTGGCTCATTATTTACCTCCTCTTCTTTGGTTTACTGAGTGGAATAATATTCTTATCTTACCCTTTATCTATTATTTTGGAAGTTCACTATTAAGCGAGTGCAATTTTTAGCCATTCTTCTCTTTCACTGAGTCAGTAGTCTGGAGGGAGAGTCTTTTTCTCCTCTTTCTGCCATTAACATGTCTTTGAAGAGTCTTGATCTCTCAGTTCTTTGTTTCTAGCTCATGCTAGCAGATAAGGCTGTGAAATCTCTTTTTGGCACTGCAATTGTGCAGCAACAGGCAGTCATAGGACACCCATCTATTCATCCTCTTCAGTTCTTCCTAGGGTAGAGATCTTTAGTTTTGCTTTTTCAACACTTTCTCCAGTGAAAGTCGGTTGCTCAAGAGATAGAATGTGTATGGAGAAAAACACTTTATCAAGGAAAGGCAAGAAATAACCTATCCGCATCAGCTTAAGTCTGTCATCAGTCTAGTCACAATCAACTAAACACCTTTCCACTTTACCTTCCCCCCAAGGCCAAATATTCGCTTCTGCAGGTCAGACCTTATACCTAAAACCATCACACAGAAGGACTGCTTACACTTATTAATCCCTGTCAGAAATGCCTTTGCCACATTACTTTCCAATCTGTGTTAAACTGGTGATGTTTGCCTTTATCTCAGGTATAGCTTTGTAACAGTATCTTTGTTTGCTAGCCTTTGAGTTGATGAACATTTGTATCTTCATTGCCTGGAAGGTATGCATTCACTCTTGGAAATGAAACAGTGCATTTTCCTGCTCTCTGAAGCTACTTGCTTTCTCTCTGACATTCCTCAGCAGAGACACTAGTTTGTTAACACACTGACTTCCAGAGGTACTTCTATGCATGCGTATCTACAGAAAAAAATCATATGGTAAGTAAATGACATCAGTAACTAGCTTTTGTGTGGGCCGGCTATGTTTGAAATGTGTGTAAATATGTTGTGATGTAGCAGTTTCTACATGTAGATAAAATGTACCAAAGCTTCTTTAGCCATCTTACTTCCCCACCCAGTAATTCAGAAGAGCTACTCCCAAGGATGTCTACTGCAGCAGCCATTTTGGCTTGCCTTCTCCCACAACTAGGGATTTGGATTAGGCAGAAGCTTGCAAGGCCCAGACATGTGAACCTGATTTGAACTGCCCATGAGATGGATGTGGCAAAATCTAATATACCTGCAAGTAGTTTAAAAATAATACTTGTTCTTATAGCATTGATATAAATGTTTGCCCAGACAGTTGGTCATAGGATGTGACAAAATCTTAGTGAACCTCTGAGGGATTTATTTTCACTGCTTCTGCCTCTCACAGTCTTGATGAGGGTTAAGAGTTTCTATGCTCTGCATATTTTCACATAGAGAATTGAATAGCTGAAATTGGTTTCAGGATGGTCTGGCAGGACAAGAAGAGAAGGCAAGAAATCTGTTGACTAATTTTGCAGTTTGGGGGATCTTTCCTCAACCTAGGAGGATTAAAAATATGTATATACATTGCCGTAAAGAAGGGGAAATAATAAGACTCGAAGGTTGTCTTATTTAACACTAAACCATGTAATAATTCTAGATGTCATTAAAATTATTATAGTGCAAAAGCATAATGTCATTGATCATACTTCATGTCACAAAGTTGTACTGTTAACAACATGAGATTTTGGCCTTACACGGCATGTCTTCCATCTCTTTAAGCACTTTATTTTAACATTTTTGGCACCTTAATACTGCAAGTCACATCTTATCAAGTAGCTCTATAGTATGAGTGTGCCAAGACATTTACCTTCATTAACATTTTATTCTTTCCAGATTACCAAAAGAAAAGCAATAATGAAAAACCAATTGCAATGTTGTTTGCATTTCCTTACACTATGCAGAAATTGAAATGAAGTAGTGAAACTAATAGATTGTGTAGTTCTAATAAAGTATAGTTGGCTATGTAAATCTGTGTAGATTAATCCATGTTACAAGCCAGTTGTTCAACTGCTGCAATTCAGTGTACCTCTGATGATGTCATGATAACTTAAAATCTCTGCAGATATTAATATATATTGCATTGTCCATATTGCTGTGCATGCGTGTCTTCTGAAGCCCTGGAGCTAGCCTCTTTTGTCAGAGAAATCAATGCTAGCACCTGTGAAATAAATGGATATTGTTACAAAGCCTGATTCAAGACTCTCAGCACCTAGGTAGTATTTTATTTGGCTTGTTCTAAAGTCTACTCTACAGATTCTAGTACGGTAAGTGTGTGCAGATATTTCCAGGATTGTAGGTAATTTGTGACTATAATGGGCATGTGAGGCTTCATCTGGTCATTATTGCCTCTGCCCTCCCACCACTGTTTGCCCATATTAGGAAGCAGATGTATGATAATGACTCTGTGAAGACACTAACCAAATGAAAATTTGGCTAACGACCGTAAGACCTTTTTACTGTGGGAATATAATGTTATATACAGAAGTACATTTTCAGATGCAGCAGGAACTCTGCAATTTTGGCTTGTATTGTAAATGTTTTCATCTCTCCTTTAAAGATGTGTGGGTGGCACACGAACACCCTAAGCTATACTCTGACAATTTTCCAAACATCTTGCTATTGTTTTTGCAGATTATTTTTAATAGTAGAAGACAATTAGACTTGGAATTAGTGACAGTTCACATGTCCTTACCAGTATCCCTTACACCTGTTCTAAGGGACATAGAATGATATGAATCAGAGTACTAGTGTTTCAAATTTGCTAATAGGTAAGACAAACTGCAGACCAGTGGAGAATTCTTTCTCATCTCCTAGTCAACATTTAGGCAGTTAAACTAATATGAGGAAAAAAGTCAACACAATAAAAATACTGACTTTAGTCACCATAATATGAAAGGACAGTATAGCACAACAGTGTGAAGGATGTGATGTATATGCAAAGCAGAGACACAACTAAACATCATAAAATGAGTCTGACACATAGACTCAGTTTTATTTCTTAACATTGCCAAGATGTAGTTCGTAGTCTGCTGACTGCTGTTACAAACACATGATATTTAATACAAATTTCAAATTTTACCTCAATCCAGGAAATTACTGTCTGATACTGTATTACTTGAAGGAGAGAGTGCCCACCTACTATTATTTCCCACAGCAAGGCTTCCCATTCTACTCTGAATGCATATGTAACAGTCAATCAGCTCTGCCTATGATTCAGCTTAAGAATCTGATGTAGTCACAGCCTGAGTTATTTGGTTCTTCTATGTTATTACTCATCTGAAAAAAAGGTTGAGATTTAAGTAGTCAAAAATACAGTTGAATTATAAGGCTTAATATCTGTTTGCTTTGTAAGATGGGACAGTTGTTTAAAGTCTGTGCTTTTAACAATTTCAAGTACATCTATTGAATAACGCCTTCTTAGATGGTTGCCTAAGACACACAACACCATCATCGATCTAATGAAGGGCAAGCTAGAAAAAGTGATTGGTGTAAATCTTACCAGAAAACATGTTTTTCTATGTATTTTTTTGACTGAAATTGTGAGAAAAAGTAGTGTCTGGTTGCTGCACCTGCCAACAAGATAGTAAGTTAACGTTCCTGTATAGAATAAGGAGCGATTGATTACTCTCCTGTGAAGCTCAGAGAGAAAGCCAACTTAAAATCTCTTGCAGGTGGCACCTAAAGAGGACTAAGAAGACAGGAAAGACACAGAATAGTTCTTTCAGGGTTTCTGAATGTTCATGTGGCACGTGCATGTGTTTGTGTGTCTATAAACAAATATGTATATGTTTATCATTTATATTTAAACATATCTATATACATACAACATGCAGGTGAGCATGCATGCAACACACAGAGACATAATTCTCCACTATCTGTTTTCCTGTGCAACATAAACAAGGCCTCTGTTTATCCCAGGTGGTTAATTTGGTCAGACTTTGATACAACACTTTGTGCCTGGCATTAATATTTTATACCAAATGTCATATCATCTCTTATCTTTTATTTTCGGTGATCTTCATATTCATTTCTCAACCAAGGCAGTCACTGCAGGGAAAGAAGTCATTGATCTTTAATTTTTTTCTTTTCCTTTTGTATTGCATACTTTTGGACCTTAAGGAAAAGTCCTGACTGTGAAAGAGAGAAAAAAGATATAGGGGAAAGAAAAAACCTCTCATACTTTGGGAATTCTTTTCAGGAAGTTGAACAAGAACCAGCCTTTTTCATCGACTAGGAGATGTAGCTAGCAATAAGAAACAAGTTTAATTAATTTGTCTTTGAGTGGGACATAACTTGTATAGTAGTTTTGAATTGAACCCTGAATGTGAAAAGGCAGGCAGAAAAGAAACTTAAAAAGAAATATATGATTTTGGAAATATGAATATCAAAGATCTTTGCATATACATTCAATAAATACATCTGCAACCCTAATAATCCAATGTATCAAATACATGATTACTAATTAAACAGCTAGAAACCTTAGTATTTTTTTCCCCTTGAATAGTAGCCAGCTGGAGCTGTGAATCAAGGTGTGTGTTCTGTCTAGTATAATACAGCCACTGAATAATTAATTTTCCTTCTGCCAATACAAGTGGACAAGAAAGACCACCTAAACCAAGATTTCGGGAATATCCTCCTTTTTTTTCAAGCTCAAACAAGGATTACATGTATTCTGAAAAGTTTCAGTTCCTAGTAAAATGTTATTGAGACTCCTAAAATGTAATTTTATTTCAATCTTCTATCTCTTCACTTCAAAGCAACCTAATCTCAGCCATACTTTTACTTAAATCATGTGTGTGTGTGTGCATGCCTGTGTGTATAAGCTTCTAATGGTACTGCATTCTGTGTTGAGGACACGACCTGGTTGTCTAATCCTGCTTTGTTGTCATGGGAAATGCTCAGATTTGATATTCTGGCAAAATGGTCTGTTAAAATCACATAGAGTATGGGAAATTCTCTAGTCATCACCAAATGACTGAAATGTCAATACTCTGAAATTCTGGAAAGAAACATTAAATCAGTCTGCTTTGTAAAATCTGTTGAATCCCAATTTGGATATCAGCACAGACTAAAATGCCAATAGTAGTTGGAGACGTAAGAATGTCACAAGCAAGAAGTCTGTTGAGACTTCATATGAATTCATGCTGACAGGCTTCTCTGCACTTAATTAGCTGCTAGTCATTTGTATGCATCATTCAGACTGCAGTGTAGAACCACTGGTATGGGCTGTGGCAGGTGTAATGGTACACCACATTGGACTTAGTCCCTGGATGGTTGCATGAATGCACATGATAATAAAGAAGAATTTGAGTACTCCACCATGAGTGCAATTTATTCAGTCACTTCCACATTCAGGTGATTTGAAAAGCAAAGGCCTAGACAGTCCCCATTACTTTCCATCCGTTCTGTATTCACCAGAGGCAATCTGATCCCAATGAATACTCTATTCTACTGTACAAGTGTCTTGTGTATTTAAGGAAATCATTAACCTACTCAATAAGAAACATATTCAGCTGCTCTTTTTTGTCTTGACACATGCAGCTATGTCTTGGGTGATGGACAGCTCTGTGTGTGTGTGAAGATGGGAGAGACAGACTTAGAGGGAATCAGTTATTCCTAAAATTCATGCGCAATGTGTTATACCATCATCAAGAAAAAAGTTAATCCTGTCCTGGCTATTGCATGTTATCCAGGGAATCAAAATATGATATCATAGTTTGTAAAAGTTCATTTTTGCTTCAGAAGCACAAAAAAAAATGTTCTATTGAAGTCAGAGCACATCTCACATAGGTTATTCTTGATTATGTGAAGAGTTTGACTCAAAAGAAAATTACTGTAATACCTAAACAGTTTAAATAAAAATATAAATAAGGCCAGAATACAAATCAGAATTCCATCCTACTCATTTCCATATGGGAACACCATTGTGGACAATACAAATACAAAACTCTGAGTGAAGTGGAGTTTAAATCCCTGAACTTCAGATATTTTTGTGCAATTTCACTCACCATTTAGTGAATTACATTTTATTTTTTTTTTTATAACTCAGGGAAGTGACAGGCCTAAGTGTTCTCGGAAGGTTATATGTCTCTGAAAGGTGAGGAAACATTACAAGAACATTACACACCTAGAACATCATCTGATTTTGAAGGTTCTTCTTAAAGGGGCAGCTATGGGGCACATATGTCTCCCATCTAACTGGGTGCCTATGTAACAAGCGGGATTGCCCTGTGCATCCTAACTACTCTGGTGAGAAAAACAGCTCCAATGGGAGATTCAAACAACTCAAGATTTGAATCTCCCTATCCAAATCTCTGGTAATTACAAAGGGAAGTCCCATCTGTCATCCATCTGAAGGGAAACAATGTTCAATATTAGTCACCTACGACCAGATTAGATGTGATATACCTGAGCCATATATCTGTCCTTCATGCTGTTAAGTACTACGCCACACATGGTGAGATTTGTTGTGAGGAGGCTATTTTTATGTAAAGAGGAAGTAAGGAGGTGCTTGAAGCTTGAACAGCTCCTTGAAGGGGCAGCCTCCTCCAGACCTGTACTCCTAGGCCACATTGCAGACAAGCTGGGCCCAGCTCCTTTGGTATATTTAACCAATTATCTTGATCCAATGTGAGTTAATCATTAAAGAACCTGTGGGGAGTTAAGGTCTAAGGGCAGGACTCCTTTACTTTCCAGTAACTTCCAGCAGAACTGAAACACTCCCATTTCACAACCCCTACCACCACCCTGCAAGGGGTCTGAACTGCTTTTGCCTATAAAATTTCAGTTCATTTTTTGTGGGGCTTGTTCTAGATGCTCAACACCTATTGAAACTAATGTATGTTATGTTAGGTCTATAAATACATTTAAAATCCATCCTTTGAAAAACTCTGTATAACATTATTAAATTCATCAGTAATCTGCTCTCCCAGAATTATGCTACTGAGCATGTAATATTGTACAGCTTCACTATCTCTTTCTGATAGATTAGACCATGGTTAAAGACTATTTCCTGCAATATCTAATGTTGTGGTCAGTTCTGGTAAATCTCCATGCTTTTTTAAAGAGTTATTAAAGACAAATTCTCTGCTTGTTAGTCTGCCCTTTTTCACACATCCACAAAGGCAATGGGTACTTTTATAGGGTTAATTTTTTTAGCTTTTGGGTTTAGATTTGTAGAACACATTGTATCCAACCTTAATATTTTACACTGTAAGCCATATCATCTTTTATCTTTTATTTATAGTGATCCTCATATTAATTTCTCAATAGCAGCTGGCACAGCAGGAGGGACAAGGCATTGATCTTCCAATTTATCCACTACTCTTACATATCCTGAGGTTGAAGCAGCCTAGAGAGATTGATGGAGCTCTGGCATCAGTCCAGCAGCTATGTTTCTCATGCATGAAAATCAACAACAGGAAACTGAAATTTGACAATTGACAGTAGTATCAGCAACTTCTGTAATAAATATAACAGGATAGTCTTCAATAATTTAATGGAATATCAGGTATTCCATAATGAAAAATCAGCCATGTGAGAGTATGTATCTATAGCTTTGTGAGTTTTTGTATATGTGTGCTTAGGTGTGTACACATACAGCTGCAAACACCGATATACAATTGATTTTATTTACAGGACCAGAAAGTCTTAGAAATTATCTATGATGAGATTAGTTGTATTCTTTCTCTTCTAATGTAGGAAAACAGTAAAACTAAAGGGCTTTCATGTTTGCAACAGTTAGGTAAGAATACACACACAGGCACGCATATGCCTAGGTGTACATATGTATAAGTATTTTGTCTAACCTTACAACATGAATTATATGCCTTCACTCTAAGTGTGACTAATATCTTAGAATCATTCATACAGCCTGCTAGGGACAGGCCTCTGAATGATCACACAAAGAGAAGACTTTCTTATTCTTATTCATGACGTTGTTTGTAGTTGCACAACAGCGTTTGACAGCTCCTGCTGTACCACCTCCACTTTCTTCTTTTTAAAAACAAGCAGTTGATCTGCATTTTTAACAGCTACAAACCATGGATTAGTCCTACATTATGACAACAGTCCTACCTCCTATCTCTGGTCCGTACACAGTAAAAAAGAATGCTAATCATCTGATGTTTACTCTTAGTGGAATCTATCTGCTGTAGGCAGGTTGCAGTGCTTTGTAGACACAATTTTAAATACATATTTTATCAGCTCTCTCTGCTGAGTGCATCTAAACACAGAAATGCTGTCCTACTCAAAGAAAGCAAAAAGTATCTCTTTAAAACTTGGTTAGCTAAGACGTATAAAAGTGAAGCTGACTCATCAAGGCACTCTGATTAGCAGTTACTGCACAAGCACACACTATAAAAACCTACACGTAAAACTACAGCTTGTGCTCCTAATTATGCAACATGCAGAAAACATTAAATTCAAGGTTATGTTCACTGCCATTTCTCCTATGTGGCTTCAGCTGCCTGCGTTCATTTCTCTTCCTCCTTTACTTGCTATCTTCCAATCACCCAGAAAAACAGTAACAATCCATGCAGTTCTACCACAGTGCTAGAGCTTTTTGGCTCCTCAACCCATGACTCAGATGGGCAGATCTGGGAGATACAGAGGGATTTGCATGCAAAACCAACACTCCAGCTGGTGACCAAATAGCCCCAGAGAGAGAGGGAGAAATGCTCCATGGCATGGCCTGCACATAAGTCAAGGGGACATGTTAAGACTGAAAAAAATCCACCTTATACATAGAGCCATCGCATATGCTCTGAAGGTGTGATTACAAATACCAGACCTGAGTTAGATTTAGGAGCATTGTGGAATTGTGTGTCATGGTTGCAATTATGGAGCTGCTGGGGAGACCTCTGTTCACTTAGGAGCTGCATCCACTGCTGGCAGTATTCACTTACACATTACTTCTGAAATAAAAATAGATCTCATCCCCTATACGTCTTAAATCAAAAAGAAGGGAGCAGTGGAGTATCTTTCTATCAGACACTTTAAAGCTGCAGAAGAAAAACTCCCTTACTACTCAGCTTTAGTTCTTTAGTATCGTAGGAAGACCGTGCATGGTCTGAGGCACAGAACTCATTCGCTTTAATAGTCCATGATGTAGTGTTTGCATAAAAGGTGCCATGTGACCTGTTGAGCTTTATGTTGTAATGCAGCTGTTTTAAAAAAGCTCACTGTTTTAATGGCCATAGTAAACAGAATATCTTACTTAAAGCTCATAGCAAAAGGCTATGAGGGACTTTAAAGTACAGCACAGAAATTGCAGGAAACTACTGCAAGCTATTTTTCTATTTTAAAGCTTTTTGCGACTATGAAGACCTTTTATTCTCAGAAATTCAGTCTCCTGTAAAGAATCCCTGCTTGTGAAGCATATTTACTAGGAAAGGATAAGAAGCCTCTGAACATTTACCCAAGTATAAGAACATACTCAGACTTTTTGACAAGTTTTTTGAAAGCATTTGAATAAATTATTTTTCACTAGTGGCTTCAGCTGGGACTATAACAGGAAATGCTGATAAAATGAGAGGCTTTTCTTGTGGTATTTCTGGACATAAACAGTAATAGAAGTGCCAGAGATTCCACAGGAAAGACTCCTTTTTATGATATTTCCTTCTCAATTTTATTATTTTATGGAGTTCAGTAGCGTCCTAGGTGCTTCAAGTATAGGTAAGATGAATAGTGCATAAAAATGCAAAAATGGCTTCTGTCCCAAGGTGCTTCCAATCTGATTTCATACAGTGGCAAGAAGAAAGGGAATAACAAAATGTAATTGAATGGAAAAAGACAGAGACTAGATAATTATGACTGTCTAACAGTTCAGTGATGGCATACATGCTTCACAGGAGTAATCTGTAAAGCCACAACTTCTTCTATAAAATATGTGTAGTTTTTGAGAAAGAAAAAAAAAAGGCAAAAAAAAAAAAAAAAGCTTTACATTAGTTTCAGATTTGCTTTCCTGTCTCTACACTTCTGTCTTTACAGCGATAAACCTCTGAGCCCAGGACGCTCAGACCTGCAAAGAATAGGCAGCCATTTCTGCTGAGGTGGTTTGGAAAGAAGACTCCTGTATCACTGATAGCAGTCATGGCATTTGACACACAACCAGTTTATTAGGCGCTCTCAAAAACATCTTGGAATTAATAAGGGTTTTCAAAAAAAGGCTGTTCTGCAATATAATTCCTCTTATAGTCAGAAAAGACTTTTTTCTACACCCATCACTATCCATGGATATATTTAGACTACTCATATGCCTTTTCCATTCTGTATCTGCTCCATTTCTCTGGTCATCCTAATAGTGTAAATTACCCAAAATTGTAGATAGTGGATTAAAATGCATAGAATTAGTATTTCTCTGTCTGTGCTCATGATATGCCCAAAAATTAGATGCAGTGAAATCAAACTGTTACTGCATAGCTGATGACCTAAAGATCATGAACATTAATATACAGATGCCTTTTCCACACCTGTGGCACTGCCAATTTATTGCTCCAGTTCTTAAGGTCATTCAGCTCTTCACTTACAATGTTCTGACCAGCCTCTGTCCTTACCATTTCCCTCCAGTTGAATTTCATCAGTGAATTTCTTCAGTAATGCCTTTTTTTTTTTTTTTTCTGTGAGATCCTTACTGAGAATCTTAAGAAAGATGAAATTTGTCCTAAGATTCCTGAAGAATTCTCCATTTAACACCCCATCTACAACTATGCTCTGTTTCAACGAATTTTTCAAACAATATGCAAAACTTTTATAAGTCCCAAATTACGTTGGTGGATTACTAATGTGCAAGTATCTAAGTAACTGTAAAAGAAAAAAAAGGAACAATCTTTCTTTTTGGATTTTGGGATGGTTTTTTTCTGTTTAACCAACAAGCAGCTCTCTAAAGAGGACACTACTGTCTTGCACACTGGCAGCGTGCTATCCTCAAACAGGAAAAATCTCCTGTTAATACTACCATATTCCATATACCATGTCAGGGTAACATCTTGTAATAACAACATAATGGGGGCATAACATGGGGAATTGTGACAGTGGACCTGGGGGAAATTAGTTAGAATTACAGGATAGGCTTTAAAAAATTAATTAATTAATTAATTAAATTTACCAACAGTTTTGCCTGAGGGAGAGAGGAAGGTGTTTCTGTTATAACCAGTGTTGTGGTTGAACCCCAGCTGGCAACCCAGCACCACGCCGCCACTCACTCACTCCCCCTCACCCGGAGGGATGGGGAGAAGGATCGGAAAGGAATGTAAAACTCAAGGGTTGCAATAAGAACAATTTAATAGGAAAAGTAAAGCCATGCATGCAAGCAAAGCAAAGCAAGGAATTCATTCACCACTTCCCATGGGCAGGCAGGTGTTCAACCATCCCTGGAAAGCTGGGCTCTATCACACGTAATGGTTACTCGGGAAGACAAACACCATAATGCCAAATGTCCCCACCTTCCTTCTTCTTCCCCCAGTTTATATACTCAGCATGACGTCAGACGGTACGGAATATCCCTTTGGCTAGCTTGGGTTGCCTGTCCTGGCTGTGTCCCCTCCCAATGTCCTGTGCCCCCCTCAGCCCTCTGGCTGGCAGGGCCCGAGGAACTGAAAAGTCCTTGATTTAGTATAAACATCACCCAGCAACAACTGAAAACATCAGTGTGCTGTCAACGTTGTTCTCACATCAGAGCCAAAACACAGCACTGTACTAACTACCAAGAACCAAGAAGAAAATTAACTCTATCCCAGCTGAAACCAAGACAACCAGAAAGACACCAAAACTGCATTTTCATTTTTCTGACTCACTCTTGCTTGTTATCTGGTTGGATTTTTTTCAAAAATGTTACAGCTTTTCAGGACACTGCTAGAGTGCATATAACAAGTGGAGGAAAAATAGGGGCATTATTAATACATTTCAGTGCCATTTTTGGCTAGCAAAGAAACAAACAGGAAAGAGGCAATTTTATTTTCACAGCTAATTTTAACTTCCCTAACTCAGAACGTTTCAGAACTTCGGCATCCTACCACTGTGGTTCTCTGCTTTACCTGGTACAACTCAGATGCTTTTGAGATCTCAACTCTAAGACTTCAGAAGTTTTGCTTGGTTATTCTTGTCCTCCTCCACAGGGTTTAATTCAAAATGTTTTTGTATAAATACAGAGAATGAGAAAACTCTATATATCTGAGTGCACATGTCCATGTGTGTTAATGTCATTGACTGTTGACAATATACTGTCAGCTACAAAGAATTAAATCACAGGCTGTGTTATGGAGAAAAAAGGACAATAACACTGTGAGGCATGGGGCCCTTAAGCAAACACTTAGCATGGTTCCTGATGCCATGCTACCATAGCACCAGGGTGAAGGCAAGAATCTCACCAGAAGGTGTTGGCAAGGGGCTTGGAGCACCAGTTCATGCTGCTCCCTGGGATCAGGGGCTCTAGGGAGCCCTTTACCCTGCAGCGCCCTGACACTTCCAGAGAACAAAGCCATACAGTTGATACAAAGACTTGGACCTCACTTGTTACAGCTGGTAACTAAAGGAAAAGTGGTTTAAAATGAGTAAAAGCAGTAGGGTTTGATGGTTAAATCAGCAGTGAAGGTAGTAAAATGGATAAAAAGAGGATGAAATATGCCTTGCCATGCTCTTTGGAAACGAGCTGATATGCACTATGTGGGCACTACCGGATTTCGATGGTAATGCCTTTTTTCTCGGTCCAGACCAAGGACCATGGAGGTAGGTTTTGACCTTGAGAGCTAATTCAGGAATTTTCCATTTGTCTAGGTGTGAGCCCATGTACTGCACTCCTCACCATATCATATAAACACCTGCAATGCTGCACTAAACTGCATCAGTGTGATGGTATACTCTCTTTCTCCATCTACCTCTTTACTAGATTAGAAAATATATCTGCACTGGAAGAATTTGACTTGAGATATCTATATAGATATAGATAAAAATTATATAGATAATATAGATAAAGATAAAAATATAGTTACAGATACAGATATAATTGATATAGATGATATGGATATGGATGTGGATGTGGATATGGATAGATACATAAGTAAAAATAGATACACATGCCTGTTTATTGCTAATTGAATTTTGTATTTAAGGGGAAAGCTATTGAACTATTTTTATAATGCTTGTATTACTCAGAAATTTTGATTCTGGCATTTTTGGGCTACCTCCTAACTTACACTACATCATACTATAGTAGGAGTGAAAGGAAGCATTTTCTGGGCAAAACAAACACTAAACTGAATAGGAGATGTATGGTTCAGATAGGAAAGTACTCTCCCATGACTAGTGTCACTGGCTTCAGAAAGACTTCTTTTGTGAATACAAGTATCAGTTAAGGGCCTTACTGTGGTCAAAGAGTAGAGAGTTTATTCTACTCTTACTGTATTCAGGTCTACACAACCGCTGATTTGCATTAGGATATAGAACCAGATTCATATCCTAACTGACAAAGATGTGAAAACTTCCATCGCTTTACGGAATCCACTGAAGATTCCACAACCAAAATTGTATGCGTACATATAAAGTGAAACCAGAAAGTAAGTTTAGACTTGGAAAAAAGGACAGATGAAATGGATCTGGGCTGCTCGTGGGCAGTAGGCTCAATGTGAGTCAGTAGTGTGCCCTGACAGGCAGGAAGGAAAATGCAGCATAACCAGCAGGTTAAAAAATGGTGATTATCCAGTTGTATTCAACGTTACTGTGGCCTCACCTTAAGTACTGTGTGCAGTCCTGGGCCTCACAATTCAAGAAGGTTGTTAAGGTATTTAAATGCATCCAGAGGAGGGCAACAAAGCGTGTGAAAGGGCTGGAAAACATGTCCTGTGGGGAGAATCTGGACTCTGTGTTTGTCTTGTCTGGAGAGCAGGAGACTGAGGGGCAACATCATTGCTTTCCACAGCTTCCTGAAGAGCCTCAAATTCTGCATAGAAAATATATACAATTGTATAGTATTTTGACACTTAAGTTTTGAAGTCCCATTTAAACCCCGCATTGAAATAGAATGTAAATATAATGTAATTTTCCAGAAACATACAAATTATTGTCAAATATATTTATTACCAAATAAATTATGGAGGTTTCAGAAAGAACTCTATTGCATCAGCCAAAGATAACAAACTCTAGCTTTATGTACTGCTGCATGTCACTATTTTCCCCAAAAGAACAAGCCCTAGGAGAGTGGCATCACATGTATGACTTAGCCTTCTCTTTTCTAGTCTAAGAAAAAATTCCCTAAGCAGCTGTAGTAGCAGTTTTCTTATGGCTTGTAGGAAAGCTTGTAAGTATCTTACACTGGAATATTAACATCCCAACAGCACAGAAAATAAAAGTACTAATCTTCTTTTTTAAAAAATCCCTTTTGACTCTTCAATCTATAATCTGCAAATACACTTCCTTCACAATAATCTTTCTTCATGATCCTGTATCTGTGACCTAAAACTATAAATGTAAGATAATTTTAAATATGTTGTTCAAGCATCTTTAATAATTTACTACTTGTGTGACTGTTCATTTAATAATGTCTTGGTACACCCTACAGGAAACCTGGGAATACATTCTGATGACAAGAATACTCAGAAGGACCTGTTTGACAAAGAACATAGGAATGATTGAAAAACACATGGTATAAATGCCATAGGTTTTGTCAAAACTTCTTTTCAGATCAGTTTCATAAAGGTTGTTGGGCTCTAAACAAGAGTGTTATATGGACTTCTAGATAGAATGTGGTGGTATTGAATCCTTGTAAACAGCTTATGAGTTACTCATGAACAAAAAAGTGTTTTTTTTCTGGATTCTGTGTGAGGTCTGTATTCAGACACAGAAAACTTGTTTGTAAAGCACCAAATGTAGACAAGTGTTTATAACATTCAGATTTAAATCAGAAGTTAAATATAAAGATCTCAGTCCTATTTGTATACATATACGTGTTCTCTTTCCCTTGTTCTTACTCAGTACTCCTTTTTTGCTATTTCTTTCCCTCTCATTATGCTATTATGTACTCTTTTTCCTTCGCCATCTCATTTGTCATTTCTGTCCTTTTGGATCTCTTACTTGGGTCTACAGTTCTTTTTATCTGAAGGCTTGTTTCATTCTATTCACTCCTCTTTATTATCCTCCAAAATTGTATTTTCTACCAAGGCTCTGAACCAGAAACCCCATGCATCTATGCCCAACTTCCACTCACCCACATGCAGCACCTTTTCCCATCATTCCCTCCCATCTGTTGATGTTAGCTCCACACACTACTGTCAGTCACCTTGCTGCTGCTACCCTATCCAGCTTCTCAGCAAAATTTGTCACAGCACTTTTTCTTTACCTATTCAAATTATTGGAAGGGAAAACTGCTACAGTCTGGTAACTGATAAGTTACCACATTTCTCTTGCTCAACAGGAGGTAATTGCAGTCATAAAAATACAGCAATCTGCGGCAACAATGACGGAGCAGGTGATGAAGTGGAGCAGGGGAGCAAGAAAGAGAAAAAGCACAGCAGAGTCATAGGGCAGCCCTACTTGTGATACCTTAGCATCTTGGCCTAAACAATGCAGTATGAGTATTTGGACTTTGATTGCAAAGCCCTCTGGATCAGGTCCCCGTTTTTTGGGGGGGTTGTTGTTTCTACGTGACGGATACTTCTTGCTGCATAACTCTGTCAAGTAGGAGATGTGATAGAAACATATGTACAGTTCTTTTTTTGTTTGTTTTACTTAGCACCCTGAGGAAATCAGTATCCTCATCAGTAAAACAGGAATAATAATACTTAATCCACCTTTGGTGAGTGCATTATTATCTAAAGATCAAATTGCTATGTACGACTTCATATTTTTATTATTACTACTTTGACTTGTAAATCACAGACACAATTGGCTGTAACTGCTTTTGAAGTTGTTCTGATAAATTATATCATATTCCACTTCAGCAGTGATTTAATTTGTGGATTAGTGACATGTCAGACCGCAAGAGGCTATTTGGAACTCTTCCAATTGGTTTTCTCAATGTGGCTGCTGTGACCATGCACTTAGTGTTCAGTAGGCAGAAAATGTCCTCAAAAAAAATCAAAATCCTGATTGCATCATTTTCTCAGTGAAAGAATTTGTGTCATTATAAATCTCCTTTTTGTTAATATGATTAATTTTATGATCTGGCTCAATTACCATAAATTATATTTACAGTAACAAAGTTGTTAGTCATGCAACCTAGCTACTTCTACCCCTACCTTCAGACTGGTTTAATAAGGATGCAGTTCCCATTGGAAGTGGGTAGGTGTGATAGAGACCAGCAGACAATTGAGCCTACCTTTCCTCAGAAAATGCAGTCAGCAGTCCTTTGACCACCCAGTGGACTGAACTTAACTAGTCAGTAGTCCAACATCATATTTAAAGAGGCAAATTTAAAAAAAATAAAAAAATCATCTCTTTATCTTGTCATTCTGATACAACTCCTTTCCCTGCATGCAGTTGCTTCAGAGCACAATGTAAATGGCTTAAAGTGTTGTGTTAACGAAAAACTTTTGTTATTCATTGATCAACAAATTACTTTAAATCCTTCCATGCTGTGAATCTGATAACATGATTAAAAAAAAAAAAAAAAAAGATGTTCCAAAAAAAGCCTCATATTTATGGAGCAGTATTTCGACAAACCATTTACAAGACTAAATGACAAGTCAAAGGCAAAGCAGAAGTGATGTTGCATCATCGTTTGATAAAGAAAAACTTGGAGATTATTGTACTTCCAGGCTACTAAATAACTGAGCAGGCAGTGTTAGGATGTTCATACACTTTCTAAATCAAATTATTTTTTACAGGACAAACCATGTCATGTCATATGACCAGATAATCCAGGGAATGGGCATAGTGACTTTCACTAAGAATGAAGATTGCTTTTTCAAAATCTTTTGCTCTGTTACCTAAAATACAAAGATGGCAACAGCATTGTTTCAATGAATGCTATGAAATACAACAATTTTGATCATTAAATTTTCTTTAAAACTATCCAACTATTGTAATACTATTGTAATAATAAATTCTAGTTAATAAGAAAATACTTAAAGCATTGCTAAATCAGACAATTTTCTGAGTCAAACAATAAAAATTAGACTATCTCTTTTTCTAGATTTTCTCTTGAATTTCCATGCAGAAATAGTTTTACAAAAAGTTGTTTCAGGCCAAAGTTTAAGAAGTTATGATATTCAAAATCTGTTTTCCTTACAACACTTGCTTTAAAATTGCAATATTTGTGACTTGCTAATTGCTGAGCCAGTTGTCTCCACCAGGGCTTATTCTGCAGTTCCTATCAGACTTAAAGCAGGATAAGGATGACAGTTTGTGTTATACATATTGGCATAAATGAGAGCCAATGTTTGCCAAACAAAGATAACTTTAAACTAACAGGGAGAGTCATAACTGAGATTTCAATAGACAAATCAATTTTTCAATCTCAGAAGTATTAATTCTTTAGTGGTAATTGTGCATCAACATTTTATTTGTCTCTACTTAAAAGCAATCCTCTAGTTCTTAAAATGAACACTTCATTTCTTATACATTTTGATACCTCTGGTCACCTTTCTGATGGAAATTATTTTCTAAAAGAAATACAGGAGAGCTATTATCTAAGGAGATAAGAACTGTCATAAAATGATTGAAATACTCATTGTCTGCTACTGAGAAATTAGTAACAAAAAGGACCTTTTAATTATCTAATCTATCATCCTGCCAGTAACTTTTCCAATGTTTTGAGAAGCTGTGGATAATTCAGGTGAATTTTCCATCACAGTGAAATGCTATGGCTAAACACTCCTGATGTCTTCCACTGCATATTCAATTACTTAACATTACCCTATTATTTGTAATACTACCCTAATCTATTCTAACCTGTATTTCCTTTTGATGTTGGATTATTCAGTCCATGAGAAATGCAAGTACATATGCAGGTAGGCATTTTTGAATCAAGAGAGGTGTGAAAATATCCGAAAGTGTACACTGATAATTTTATTTTAAAATGTTGAATTATTCCATCTCAGTGTCTGTTTGAGTAGCTACAGCATCTAATGGAAGTGCAACAGTTCAGCCAGAGAGAATGTTAAGTTTTATAAGGACTGACATGGAATGAACAATGAATTTAGGTTATAGAGAAGAAGATAGACAGTATAGTTCTTAAAATACCACTGTAATAGTAAAGCATTATACTTCAGCCAGGTTGTGCTGCTTAGAAGAAAATCATAGCATTTAATGTGAAAAAGCTGTGATATTCTGATGTGGACTGGCTTCATTCTAGGTAAAATATACTTGAGAAATCTTTTAAGGAATATATTCATCTTGCAGAAAAGCTGTTTTGGTACAAACATGTTTTGGCAGGACTGTTGGCAAATAGCACCACTGTCAGTAGCTCTCCATGCCTTAGGGACTCCATCAGGTTTGTCATGCATCTGCACTTCCTTTGCACTGGTTGAGGACCAGAAATTCCAAGCCTGTGGCTGAAGTTCTCGTGCCTAAAACTTTCTGTGATGACTTCATCTTTGAAACACCTACTGGAGAACATCTATTGAGAAAACCCACACCATTTAATCTCTTTGTAAGATTTGTCTACATCTGCTAAAGACATGTTTCCCCCCTTGACTTTTTTCCTTGCTAGACACACCTTTATTTTTAATCCTACCTCAGCACCTCCCTTCTGGTGGGGAGAATTATTTCTGTAGAATCAATTGCATTCTCTCCTTTTTATCATATTTTCAGTCACCCAGATGAGAATGTGGCTAAGTAAGATTTCTTAAGTAGTGTGTGTTTTGTAAATTACACTTAATATCTGTTGTAATCAATCCATGTACTTGCATCTAAGTATCACTGAATGACCCTATGTTTCAGGACATGAGTTAAGAATTTTAAGGGTACAATAAGCTTTACCTGCTAAACTTCAAGAAATTTCTTCACAACATGGGAAAGACATTACAAAGGAGCTTATGGTCCAAGAAGAATATTTAATGAGCTCTTTAATCTTGCTGTTGTTATACATGATATGATCTTAGGAGACACAACAAGTACTTAACTATTTTCCATTTCACTCAACAAAAAACTTCAAGGAGAAGAGTCAATATTGTTTGAGTAATTGTTTGTTTCTTAGCACAGAATGTCAGATTTTAATAGCTTTAAATTTGTTTAGAAATTAAGACCAACGTGGGTTTTTTCACCACCAGTTTAATAACCACAGTTCCACTCCTGATGAAGTTAGACCCTTTTATGCTAACCTAATACTATGCTTGACATAGAAGGGATGGAGTGTGGTTTTGTTGCAACAATATCAGAATATGTTATTTAAATCAAATGTCGTTTTTGTTGGGCTGATGGCTCTCTAAAATTAAAAAGTCAAATTTAAATTAAAACAGGTTAACTTCTTGACCTCAGCTTTGTTTAATTGTTAATAGTGCATTTTATGGCAATTAAGCATGCTTTCTCAATTATTATAGGAGGGAACAACAAAGCCTACTAATCTAGCACCCTGTGGCTGCATGTTCATAATCAGGCGTCCTCAAACTAAGGCCAGCAGGCTGGATACGGCCCCCCAGGGTCCTCAATCAGGCCCCCGGTATTTACAGAACCCCCTGCCCCCCCCCGCCGGGGGTTGGGCGGGGAAACCAAGCAGCCGCAGATGGCTGCCTGCCACTTCATCCATGCACTGGCCCTCTGGTTAAAAAGTTTGAGGACCCCTGTTCTTAATTGTTTAAATCTATTGTAGGAATTATATGCATTATACAAATAAATAAGTAATAAAGAAGCTACCATTTCAGCAAGTTGCAAACACTTGCAATCATATTTAGAAATATAAAGCAGTATAATTCCCCAAAAATATGAAAAGGAAGAACTGACTAAAACATTATTGGCATGTCCTAATGATGAGACCTTAAAGGTTCCAATTCAGTTGAACTTCTATAATAGTAAATATAATATTTAGGAGGTACAGAGATATTCAATAAATATGTTTTAGTCCTTACACATCATTTGCCATTTCAGACTTTCAGTGCTTTACTTTTAAACTTTTATAGTGGTCTTAAAATTTAGTTCTACTCAATTATACAGCAGTTCTTCCTATTTTGTAACACAACTGAGTTGTCTGAATAATCAACAAAGATCCAACTTTATTAAAGTGATAGAAATGTCTGCACTAGAAATTTTTTCCTATGGGCCTGCTGTTTGGGAAGAAACTCTGACATCCTGAAACTGCAGTACAGGTGTCAGTGTGTTTTATAGCAGAGTAAGTGTGTAATTACCTATATCTTTTTAAGACAATGTGACTGAGACAGTTTTAGTATGCAATGGCAGTTTTAGAACTACCTAATCTGGACCACACTCTGCATATCACACGGTGTACCTTTTAGTGCCAATATAACCTCTGAACATAGAGTTAGAAACGGGTAGCAGCACCTCAAAACCTCCAGCACAGCAAGACTCTAGTGATTTTTTCCAAAGTATATGCTCTCATTACTACTTGTCTGCTACTGTTATGGAAAGTCTCATACTTTAACCAAGAGAAAAAAAAGTTATTTCTATAGTGACAGTTTTAAATGCAGGAAACAAAGATTGAAAACTGCAGGCTTATTTGTTTCTTTTTATGTTTTTTCTTCTTCTGGGTTACTGTAGGATTTAAGAAAAGAAACCTAAAAAATGAGGAAATCTGAGGAAAAATCTTGTCATCAATGGTTCTGATGCTTTCCACAGTATTATGTTAAACAGAATTATTTCTTTCACCTTGAAAATATTATTTTAGGAAAAACTTGAAAGGTCAAGTAAGGATAGTATTTTTATTTCTATATTTTTCTACAACATTGGCTGGAGTGCATAAATAAATACCACATAATCCCTTGGAATATAGTATTTTATGTTTATGTTTGACTATGAACCTATGATCAAACATAAATAGAAATCAATTCTCATCTGAAATAAAACTGAATTTCTTCTAATTTGTTTGGTGGTTTTTTGAACAAGAAAATGCTTTTATTTGTCTTGATTTAAAGTGAAGATGACTTCTAAAATTCCAGAAGAAACAGATGAAAATTCATTCAAGTCTATCTGTATTATCATATACATGTGATTTTTCCCAAACGTCAGGTCTGAAAAGCAGTTGAGAGAAATTAAATGCAAATGTAATTACTTATGTGTTTCCTCCTATATAAAGCCCATAAGCAAATGAGAGTTGCCCTTCTTATGAAGCAGAACCAGCTCCCTAATCAGACTGGAAAGAAGACAAACTCTAATGTATGCTATACATAAACTGTAACACAATAGCACTATCAAATTTTTGTCAGGCAATTAAACTTTATGCCAAGCTAATTCAATTTTGCTGCTGTTTTATTAAGTCCTATGAAAAAACCTAAATCTTTTCTCTTCAGTAAATCACAAGTTTCACAAAGCATTTCCTAAGTCAGACTCCTTGTTCTGCTATTTTGATATATTAAATATCCAGAAAAAAATTTCCAGGGTCATAAATCTAAAGTGATAAAATTAATCCTATTGCTGAAGAGAAATAAATATTTTATTGCAGTTTTATGAGCTTTTGCTCCCTTTTCACACACAAGTAGGTGTTGTTTAGTGGTACAAAGACATTTTGCTGCTGAAAAATGTATTAGAAACAGTACATCAGTAATAGAATTCATATCTACAAAGCTGCTCACTGCTTAGAATGAAGGTTCAAGAATATCCTAAAGAAAACTTAAAAGACAATATTGTCAATAACAATACTTCACTAATTATTCTTACATTTTGGATTCTAGGAATTATTTTACTGTTGTTAGTAATTTTACAATAAAAATTTTCTGAAATTGCACCTCAACAATATCCATACAATCAAATTTACTAAATGCAAATGAAACATACAACCTCAGAAATCAGAGATACTAATGAAATTAATGCTTCATTTTCTTTCATTTTTTCTGACTTAGGAATTTAAGGAAATGATAGGAATTTAAGGAAATGATAAGATTAAAGGTGTTCATGCCTTGATTATACCCTAAGCACTTACAGTAGTAATTCAGTTTATTCAAGCCTGGCACAACATACACTGCATTTTTAATCTATATTATGTGAAATATAATGAATGTACTTAAGGGCCTCAGGGGACCTGAATATTGTTTGTCACAACTAGGAAATGGCTTTGGAAAAGAGGAATGTAAAAGTAGGAATTCCTGTCATAGTAGAAGCAAATGAACAGGGATAGCACAGAATGCACAGAAACAAAACACTATAAAGCATCAGGTAAATACAAAGCACTCACAGTTTGGTTTTTCCACTTTTTGTGAGCTAGTGATTTAGTTTGTGAACTTTTTCTGTAGAGACCTGATACGTTTTAGTGAGCACTGCTGACATTTATGATTCAATATTAAGGCTAAATACACACAGGGATTTTAATTCAAATGTATTCTATGGCCCACTAAAATAAAGATGGGGAACACATGTAAAATGTTCCTTTCAGCTGATTTTATTTAATGATTTATGTGTTCTCCCCTACCAAATTTTACATTAAATCCTTATCAGATATTTCATTATGTTTTTCTGCTTTTAGGGTTTGTCAGGAAAAGAGAAGGTGAAGAAGAGGATCTGCATAAAGCAGAATAATATTGCAGGCCACCAGCATTAAGAAAATACTCATGACCACTGAGGGATAGAGCAGCAATATGCAAAAAGGATGAAGTTTCCCAGTTAGGGGATTTTTATTTATTATATATTTAAATGTACTTTAGTGAAAGATCTTGAGCAGATGTTACCACCCACCAACCCGGTATGAAGCCTAGGGCTAGACTAGATTTTCTGTCCTGTAACAATGAATAGACAGTTATTTTATAAAAAATGAAAGGGGGAAAAAAAAAAGCTACAGTGCCATCATGGATCAACAGGCTCAGTACAAGGCAAGTCTGACAAGAGAATAAGCTGGGGAAGAGTTCAAGCCACCCTATTTGCTAGAGGTGCAGGAGTCTTATATACGCGATGGAGCTGACTGTAACAAGCTGAGCTCTAGAGGCACCCAACATTTCAAAAGCAGTTTAGAAAGTACTGGTGGAATATTTTGTTTCACTCCAACATGCACAACTGCTATAGAACAAGGATGAACTCTGGTTAATGTTGACAATACTTTACCGATCACACACCAGCACATGGATAACCAACCATAAACCCTTTTACTGCAGCAGGGAGGCAAAACTGGGACTATGCCTACTATCTCTGACTGCCACTGCCTTTGTCAAAAAACTTATTTCCTGCACACTGCTCACTGCTCAATCCTGTGTAACAGGGTATATTATTGTCTTTGAATTCTCAATAGCAGAAATAGTGAAACTGAGCAAACAACTCCAATAATACTTTTTCTGTTAGTCCCAAATGTGCTTTTACCCTCTCCCCCAGCTACTATTATATCTTTGCATTCATTTTTTAGGGCTGAAACTTCTATTGTGCTATGTATTGTCATTGAATATCTGCAGCAGCTGTCTTTCAATACACTGCCTGCAGCCTTCCTTTCCTTGGTGTGAATGTGGGGGTGTTTCAGTTTTTATTTTTTCCCACTGTGGTGATAGGAAAGTTCTTAAATGCAGAAGAATCAGGCATTTCTCAAACAGAACAGCACTGACTTGGTAGGCAAACATTTCTGATTGAAGATAACATAGAAAATGGAAAGTAGCACAAGGAAAAACATTACGGAAAGGGGAACTGTGGTATATTTTTAATGGTGTGAAACCAAAAGGATCCTACAATAATTATGTTCCTGGTTTATGGAACATAAAATCACACCAATCACAACTTCTTCTTGTTCTGTTTTTAAGCCTGGAGATGAACAGAATTTGGCAAATTTTTTTTGTTTACTCATTTATGAAAACCAATGGATGGTGCTTTTGTTCAGTAAATTTAATGTCTCTTTCTAATGCCTGTGAAATATTTAATAACTTGGCAAGTGTGACAGAGCTAGTTATGTATTAATACTTTTTAGCACATCAGGGTTTTACTATCAGCTCTTATAGGTCTACTTCATCATTTCTAGCCTGTGGCTCCTTTAGCAATGAGGATACTAAGAAAACCAAAATATTTCCTACAGTATTTATCTGATTATGTCAAATTAGACCATCACCTTCAGTTGTCCTCAGCAAATTAGTGAGTTATCTTGAGATTTTAATGTGATTTTCAGTGAGATGCTTTTAAAATCTAAGCAAGTTAATATAAATAGATTCTTCAAGTGTTTTAGTATTTTTGTCTTGATCCCTTAACAACGAAAACATCCATTTTTACACTCCTCTTCAAAGGCAAAAGGGAGATCTGTGTTTCAAACTCTCAGGGCCTGTTAGTCCATGTGCCAGACAACAGCAAGTGCAGTAAGAAAGTTCAGGTTCCCAGCTGTCAAATAAGATGAAATCCTTCTTTGGTACCATGTATGAAGTCAGGAATTAATACTTCTTAGAAATAAGTGTTGAAATCTCACCAGGGAATTGTTTTTTCTGGATTTTGAAGGGAGGAGGCAAATTTTAAAGTTTTTGTAATCTTTTTATCACTTTATTCAACTTGAAACTCCCAAATCCATTTGGATCTGCAGAAACAAGCAAAAGCATGGAGGTGGAAGTGGGCACATATACCTTCAAATATGCATATTTTTTTAATACTTTGTTGTTTTGTTCTCATGAGTATCATTATGAAGGCCTTCTAAGGGAAACTGAGGCAACAATGCTGTTAAGCATGGAGAGGAAAACTTACAATACTCATATTGACTTCCTCCCTTTTCCTTCCCCTGTGCCTCTGGCTACTCCCATCATAAAACATTGTGCAGGTTTTTTGATTATTAAAGATTTATTTGGAGACATGAAGGGAGATTGTTCTGTGAAGTAAGTACTAAAGCATTATAAAATTTGCAGGTTCTCCAAATGCATTTGGACTCTGTCGAAGTGGTGGAGCTGACCATTCTGTTAGTTTCTTTCACTCAGTGGATTTTATTGCACCTCATTGAACACACTGATGAGTATTGCACTTCCAGGACTTCAACAGATGCAGAGAAAATCATCATTATAAAAACCAGGTCTTCGTCTCAGGTGCATTTCCTATAAATTAATTTATATAATAAAACTTTCAAAGTACTTTTTTTTTCTTAAACTGATTCAACTTATATAATGAATGGCTACAGGTAAGAACCTCAGCTCTGTACAAATGCATAATCCCCAGCACAAATAAACTGCTAGCTACTGGCATGGTACCCAGCAAAAAATGATTATGAAAGTTTATGGCAACAAATCCTGTCATAAAAAAGACACTATGTTTTTTATTTGAAACAATATTGCCACAAAACCACATTTCAGCCCTTTAAAAAACCTCTTTACAAGATTTAATGTGTCCAGTGTAAGTTCTACAGCCAAGTCTGTAATAAACCTCAAATAAACACTTTGCAGCTGAGCTGAATTTGATTTCTACATTCAACAATAATGGATTTAATGGTAACCAAGAACTATTTTTTCATAAGGGGGATTAATATTTTGATGATGGATCTAGATGTGTGTTTTGGTTTTATTTATTTTTTTTTAATTTAAAATATTTTTTAAAAATATTTTGCTTGATAAGCGAAGTCTACCATCCTTGTTGAAAGAATCAGTTTCATTCTATAACTTCATGAAATTTATAATAGAGGTTTAAATAATTCACTTTGAAGGAGTACTTTTTCAATATACTTTTGGCAAGTTCTATTCATTCACTGAAACTTCTTTTAACCAGCAGAAGCTAAGAATCAATGTGTTGTCAGAAGTAGAATGAGTCAGGGTTTTGTGAGATTACTTTTTTCCTTCAGGTAGTCTTTTAGACTTCTTGTTGTTGAGTGTAGTTTGGCCACCCTGCTTTTCTCCATTACAGATAAAATGACACTGATGGACAAAGGGCATTTGAAACATCTCAGAGGTGTTGCACAGATAAGATACCGTAAATACAAAGGTCATTCTCAGCAGCTTCCCTAATTCCTATTCGTAGATTTCTGGTTTTAGTAATTTCAAAA
Organism: Falco cherrug; assembly: GCF_023634085.1. NCBI lineage: Eukaryota > Metazoa > Chordata > Aves > Falconiformes > Falconidae > Falco > Falco cherrug. The sequence goes on along the minus strand of NC_073720.1, from coordinate 42,271,813 downwards.
AAAAGTATTTTTTTTCTTGAATTTTTCATTAACTTGGAAATAAAGGTGTGAGTTTGAATTTAAAAAAAAAAAATTAAAAATTTTTGATGTTTGAAATGCAAAAATATTTCCCAGGCTTTTTTAGTGGAATATATTGTTGAAGTTGAAAACAACTATACTTTTTCATTAAGAATGTTCACTAATGTTTGAGGCAAAATATTTTCTCCAACACCTATGCCCTTTTCTGGCAATGTTCTTTTTCCTATAAAGTGCCATTACTGAAATTGATATAACTCTTCAGAAATTTCAAATGCACTTGATGAAGTAAAGGTTTGAAACCCATTGAAAAATGTGTACCTGGCCACAACAGTACATGAAACAGTGGTGTTTGCTCCTGCCAAAGTTCAATACGGACACTCCTGTCTTTTTGCAGATCCAAGTCCAGTTTTACAGTGCAGATGCAGCTGGCTGGAAGCTAAACAGCTTATCAAATTGAACCTTCCCTGTGACGACCAAAAGGAGTATGACACTCTGTGGGGAAAAAACTGACATATGGCCTCATGAGAAATGATTGCAATTGGAAAACATACAGGAAGCAAAGAGAATGGTCCTTGTATATAAAAGGCATTGCCAGACAAACTTCTAATTAAAACATTCAATCCATAAGCTCATTACTTATATGAATACATCCTGTGTCCACAGTAAAAACTGCCACTGAATATTCCAATTTCCGAGAAATTCACTGTGTTGTTTGAATAGTAGTCTAGTGATCTTAAAGTTCAATTTCATAGGGAATTTTGTGGACCAAAAAGGTATAATTTCTTACAACAGTCCAAAGTGTCTAGTTTAGTTTTGTTCCATGTCAACCTTTTACACAAGGGGAACTGGTGAACTGAAACATTAGGACTAGGACTTGTATCCCCCAGGTGGTGCATCCTGAAGTTTTCAAGCAAGTAGGTTGTGCCTGTTACCTGCTGAATGTGTTTAAACAGAAGTGGGCTCTTCACAGAAATATTCTGACAAGTAAACTTTCCTTCTGATCACAGGGGGCTGCTAAAACAGCTATGTCCTAAATTTTTCAGGTTTGCACATAGTTTATATCCAAATCCACTGAAGTCAACACAAAACTCCATCAGGAATCTTTTTAGTTAGGATCTATTTGGAGCATGTGGAATGTGTTCTCTGTTTTTCATCACAAAATCATAGAATGGTCTGGGTTGGAAGGGACCTTAAAGATTATCTAGTCTAACCCTGCAGCCATAGGCAGGGATACCTTCCACTAGCCTGGGTTGCTCAAAGCTCCATCCAACATCCACAATTTCTCTGGACAACTTGTTCCAGTGTCTTACCACCCCCATTGTAAAAAGTTATTTATAGACAAGCTATGTCTATCCTCTTTCAGTTTAAAACCATTGACCCTTGCCCTATCACCAGAGGCTGTGGTAAAAAAATGTCTTTCCATCTTTCCTATAAGCCCCCTCTATTGAAAGGCCACAATAAGGTCATGTTAAGCCTTCTGTTCTCCAGGGTGAACACCACCATTCTCTCAGTGTTTCTTCACAGCAGACGTCTTCCAGCCCTCTGATCATTTACACAGCCCTCCTCTGGATTCATTCTGCAGGTCCATGTCTTTCCTGTACTGTGGACTTTTTGACAGTTTGCTCTTAGGTTGCTAATTTATTAATATGTTTCAGAGTTATTTTCAGGTTTCAGGTCTTGATCCAGAGATTTTTGTGTATAAGACTTTATATGACTCACAGGTACATGTAGTTTCTTCATATGACTCACAGGTACCTGTAGTTTCTTCAATATTAAGTAAACTCACTAAAGATGTCCACCATGACCTACAAATCTCAGGGAGATGTACAGTCCAGTAAGAGGTATCCTTATACACATAGTTATGAAGTATCTAACCATGCACCTTATTCTGGTTTTTGGCTTATTACAACTGATTTTTAGAGTAAGTTAATTTTAAAATATCTATGTCAGGAGTTTTGGTTGTGTGACATGTTTGTTAAGGCACAGTCATTACTCCAGCAATTGTGGAAACCCACTGTACATGGTCTAGCACTAAACTACAAGTCTAGAAACCACAGATGCCCACTTTGTTGTCAGAGCTACTTTCTGCTTCTTTTTTTTTTTTTTTTTTTTTTTTTTATATATATATATGTGTGTACATATATATATCAGAATTAGATTCTGGGCAGAATCTCATTAAAATACACAACCAAAGTTAATTTGACCATAGGTAAAAGTCTTCTTTCAAATACTGAAAAGTTTAGGGTTCTGTGAGAATGTTTATTGGCAATAAACTGGCAAATACATATGTATATATCAGCTTTGCTTTCTGGAACTGTGAAAAGGATAAACACTTCATAAAACCTCCTGCCACAGAACCAAACATATTGAAATGCATTTTTACAAAGATATTGAAACAACAACAACAACAAAAATACACAGGGCTTGTTTCTCCTGAGGGTTCAATTATTTTGAGTGCTAGTAGCAAACTTTGATTGATAAATCTAACCTTTCCTTTCCAGGCAATAGTTTGATCACATAGTGATGAGAAAGAGTTCAAGAATGGAAGAATAATATTTGGATTGCAACAGAATAGTGAAAATGCAGAGGATGCCTTTGACTTTTACAAGGTGAGAAATTATTTCTCACTTTGATTGTGGGATGGCAAGAACCTTTTCTAAGAGCAGGCAGGTCTGGGCTTTGTATGATGTTCTTAAATTATTTTTCAAAACTTATAAGATTTCTCCAGCTTTCCAACTAGAAATTCATAACACATCCAAAATGTGGTTCAGGCTATAGTGGCAACATGTGCTTTTCAGCAGCACAGATGACTGATGAACTGGAGTAGTGACCATACAACATATGTATAATACGAACTAAGAAAGAAAAATCCCCAGCGCAAAGGGAAAACCAGACAGCCTTTTCTATTCAAAACAAATTTATGATGGTTTCCTACTGGTTTTACACAGATAAACTCATCAATAATATGACTCTGTATCTTTTTAATTGTCTGTTTGCAAGATTCTTTTTTCACTCTTCCCTTCTAAAATGCTTCTTAGCACCCTGAAATCCTCCATCATTACTTTCATCAAATCTTCTCTTTCTTTTTCATGTAGAGGAAAGAAAGGCTATCAATCAAACAAAATGAAGATAGAGTATTTAGTTTTGGTTTATCATCAAAAATTCCTTTCCATAATATCCTTATTCACTAGAGACAAGGGAGTTATGCCTAGCCTTGCAAGTAATTCTACTGGAAAAAGCAAAAAGACAGAGAGAGAAATTAAAATCTGACTTTAAAATATAAGCTTAATGATTGAGTTTTATTCTGAAAGTAAATTACTCTAACAATATTTAAAACTGTGTTGTTTAAATGTTTTCCGGTTTCCACAAAGAGCCACAGAATATTACTTTGACATTCCTGCATATTTTGGGAATCCAGTAAAATAATGGCTGCATTGTCTTTTATTAACACTGTTCCTTTCTGATCCATAAAATATTTTTGAGGTTTGTGAAAGCATTTCATAAATATTTTTTTTTAAATAGAAAACTTAAGTGAAGAATTATCTACATATGCAGCTCAATCCACTCCAATAAGCCAAAATTTTGAGAAAAAGGTGGTTTATATATCATCTGAGATAATAGTGCAGAAGACAGTGAAAGCAGACAGATGCATTAGTAACTGGTCAAAAGGAGGAACATTGCAATGCAGTTGTTTCAACCTGAACATTATTGCAGTAACAGTCAGGCATGGACATGAAAACAGTAGCATTTATCAGCTTCCAGATGTGACATATCAGAATGCTTAAAGCCAAATTAAAGTTGCCCTTAGCAAAGGTATGCTGTTGCAAATGTAGTCTGCCAGCATATGTTCTTTCTGCCCTTGCTTAGGCATACGGGACAGATGTAATTTAGTTCTAATGTTTTAGTTAATGAAATTGCAGCAAATAGGCTCAGCGTTAAATACCACTAAACATGCAGGCAAGCATGGCCAACAGATGAGCCACTACATTTCCACCAACTTTTACAGTATTTTGCTGCCCAAAATTTTAATATAAAGCTAGTTTTCTGAAGCATGGTGTGCATGTGCAAAATTTAAACATGAAGAGGTCAAGTCCTAGACAGAGATTGTAAATCTGTGTGGTTCTGAAAAATGTATTTATGTTCACTAAATCGTTGATATCTAGTATCCAGACTATCACATTTCAGCTCCTTTTTCTTGTTTTACATACTGAAATGAGAGAATACATAATCAGAAATACACATGCATATACCACATATATTCTGCTGGCGTGCCTGTGATATACTGCAAAAACATATATAAAGTAGCTTTTTTCTAGCAACTTGGAGAATCTATCTTCCCGTTTCTAAGCCATCTTCTTGGATTTACTAATATCTCCACCTCCAGAAAGTTTCATATATCTATTTTTTAAAAAACAGTAATCATCTTCCCCAGGAATTTGGCTAAGTTAAATAATTTTTCCCTTCTAATTACACACTACTTCTCATTATGACTTTTTGCTCAGTTTCAGGAAAAACAAAAACAACCCCAAAAACATTTCAAGCTGATCGTAAGAATTCTTGCTTTGCAACTGATGTGCCAGCAAAGCTGAGCATTGCAGTTGTGGCACCAAAAACACAGGTGAAAATTTGCAATTTACTTTTGGAAAAGCAAGTCATAATTCTCCTTAGAAATCCTGTGTCAGCAACACCTGAAACATGTAATGACAGGTGATGTTATGCATGATGAATATTTCATGGGTTTCCTGATTCTCAGGTTCTAAACATATAAAAAGAGGATGTGCATTTTCAGAGAGACACCTGAATTTACACCTATGAAGTCCATATGCATATTTGAACTGCACTTCTCCAGTACAGCTCATGGGAAACTGAGCAGCTGATGACACCATCTCTACACTGATATGTCACATCTGTGTACGATTAAAGCTAAGGGCTAGATAATTATTGAGGATATATGAATAAGAACGGGCAGAGAGCATTTTTATGGGGTATTGATTCTCCAGAATTCAATGTCACTTTCTATACACCAGTTAAGCTTAATAACTACCCCAAAACTCCTCACAAAGAAAGGTTTACTCACAAAATCCTTACTGCTTTTTATATATTAAAAAATCAAACTAATTGGCTAACTACCTTAGTGCATCAGTCTTGTAAAATTTCTTTTTTACTTCTAAGCTTTTCAGAACCTTCTGAATAAAGGTCCCCACTGATGTGGCATCTACACACTGCTAAGTAGGCATTATATTCATTGCAATTTTCATTCCCTGTACCCATCAGTTTTCAACCAATAGTTACTGCTCCTTGAAAAAATTCTATTTTAGTCATCATATAACAGAAGAGTAACTGATTAGTTCCTTCCTAGGTTCTGTAAAATCATAATTAGGGGTCTACATATGCCAAAAAAACCAAACCCTAAGGTTCTAGATGACTTTGAGAAAAAGGAAAACTTAATGTGCCATAGAAGCCGAAATGATAAAAAGTCAACAAAATTAAACCTGATAAATCAGGATGAAGGAAGGACAGAAGCATTTAATGCTTTTTTTTTTTCCTCTTTAATATTGATGATTGACTATGGTCTGCCTGCTCCTGTGAGTTGGAGAACCACTGCAGTAGCAGTGACTTTCCATTTGTGGACCCTGAAATTGTAAGGGGCCAACTTTATCAGCTGAACATTCATAAATCCATGTGCTGTGACAGAATTCATCCCAGAGTACTGAAAGAGTTAGTGAATGTTACAGCAGGAGCCCTCTCAATCATTTCCCTAAGGTCTTGTGTGTCTGGGGAGGTCCTCACTGGCTGGAAGCTAGCCAACATTATTTCAATTTACAAGAATGACATGAGGGAAGATGCAGAAAACCACAGACTTGTTAATCTATCCTCAGTACCTCCGTACCAAACTATGGAGATCATACTGGGTGCTACTTTAAGGCATTTAAAGGACAATGTAATTGTCAGGCATAGTTAGCATGGGCTCACAAAAGGAAAGTCCTGTCTAATTTAATATCCTTCTGTGATCACCTGTCCAGTGGGTGAAGAGAAGATTGTAGGTGTAGCTTTTCTGGATTTTTTTAAGGTTTTTGGTGCTGCCCTTCACAAAACCTTTCTGGAAAAGTTGTCCAGCTGTGACAGGGCAGGCACACATTGCTCTCGGTGAACTGGTTGAGTGGCAGGGCTCAAGGGGTTGTCATGAATGGGACTACATCTAGCTGGTGGCCACTTAAAAGCAGTGTTTCTGAGGGCTCAATTCTAGGGCCAGTACTGTTCAATAATTTTATCCATGATCTGGATGTAGAAGTTGAATACACCATTAACAAGTTTGCTGATGACAGTAGAGTGGGAGGTACTGTTGACTCTGTTGAGGGACAAAAGGCCTTGCAGAGGGATCTAAATAGATAGGAGAATTGGGCAATCATCAATGGCATGAAATTTAAGAAGAACAAATGTCAGATTCTGCACCTGGGATAGAGTAGTGCTTGGCACAAGTATAAATTGGCAGAGGAATGGCTGGAGTGCAACCCTACAGAAAGGGATCTGGGCGTGCTGGTTGACAGCAGACTCAATGTGAATCATCAGTGTGCCCTGGTAGACAAGAAGGTAAAACACATCCTGGGGTGGACCAAACACAATATAATCAGCTGGTCAAAAGATGTGATTATGCTGCTGTATTCAGCACTGGTACAGCCTCACCTTGACTGCTGTGTGCAGTTCTGGGCCCCACAACTTAAGAAGGCTGTTAAGGTCCTTGAATGTATCCAGAGAAGGGCAACAAAGCTGGTGAAAAGGCTGGAAGGCACGTCCTGTGAGGAGAAGCTAAGGACTCTGGGTTTGTCTTGTCTGGAGAAATGGAGACTGGGGAGGCAATCTCATTTCTCTCTACAGCTTCCTGCGGAGAAGAGATGGAGAAAGAGGTACTGACCTATTCTGCCTGGGATCCAATGATGGAATATGTAGGCATGGCTCAAAGCTGCATCGGTGGAGATTCAGGCTTCACATTACAAAGCATTTTTTTTACCAAGAGGGAGGTCAAATGCTGGAACAGTCTTCCTAGAGAGGTGGCCAATGCCCCAAGCCTGTCAGTACCTTAAAAAGAGGCATTTGGACAATGGTCTTCATAATATTTTCTAGGTTTTGGTTAGCCCTGAAGTGGTCAGACAGTTGGACTAGATGATTATTGCACGTTCCTTCCAGCTGGAACTCATCTCTCTCTTCCCTTCCCTTCCCTTCCCTTCCCTTCCCTTCCCTTCCCTTCCCTTCCCTTCCCTTCCCTTCCCTTCCCTTCCCTTCCCTTCCCTTCCCTTCCCTTCCCTTCCCTTCCCTTCCCTTCCCTTCCCTTCCCTTCCCTTCCCTTCCCTTCCCTTCCCTTCCCTTCCCTTCCCTTCCCTTCCCTTCCCTTCCCTTCCCTTCCCTTCCCTTCCCTTCCCAGTATAAGCTAGAAAGTGATCAGAATAAACAAAGGCACAAAAAGCGGTAGAAAAAGTGAGCTTGGAAGTGGAAAGGCAAGAAAAGATATGTGTATGGCTACAGACAAACATTCTCTAGAAATTAGGTGTGCTTGTTACTTTGTTCTTAGCACCATAATATTAATTTATTTCTGCCACTGGTTACCTTGGCATGTGACATCTTACAGAATCAGACCTGTAACCTTATTAATGGAAGACAGTCTTAAAATACTGCCATTAAGCAAAATGCTTATTATACATGCACCAACAAACATTTCTGTTTCTCTTAGATGCTTGTACTGAGTTCACATGAAAAAGTTCTGGTACTGGAAGTGGGGGTGGGCTACAGGGGTGGCTTCTGTGAGAAGCTGCTAGAAGCTTCCCCCATGTCCAATAAGGCCAGTGCCAGCCAGCTCCAAGAGGGACCCACCGCTGGCCAAGGCTGAGCCCATCAGTGACAGTGGTAGCAGAGCTGTGGTAACATATTTAAGAAGGGTGAAAAAACCTGTGCAACACACACCGCAGTCACAAGAGAGGAAAGAGAATATGTGAGAGAAAGAACTGTGTAATCCCCAAGGTCAGTGAAGGAGGACGGGCAGAAGAGGCTCCAAGCACCAGAGCAGATCCCCCTGCAGCCCGCAGCGAAGGCCACGGTGAGGCAGGTTGTGCCCCTGCAGCCCATGGAGGTGCACAGTGGAGCAGATCCCCACGTGCAGCCCATGGAGAACACCACATCAGAGCAGGTGGATGCCCAAAGGAGGCTGTGACCCTGTGGGAAGCCCATGCTTGAGCATGTTTCTGGCAGGACCTGTGGACCCGTGGGAAGAGGAGCCCGCACTGGAGCAGGTTTGCTAGCCGGGCTTGTGACCCCTTGGGTCACGCTGGAGCAGGCTGTGCCTGAAGGGTTGCACCTCATGGAAGGGACCCACGTTGGAGCAGTGTGTGTAAAGAACTGCAGCCTGTGGGAAGGATTCATGTTGGAGATGTTCATGGGAGACTGCCTCCTGTGGGAGAGACACCATGCTGGAGCCAGCGAAGAGTGTGAGGAGCCCTCCCCCCAGGGAGGAAGGAGCAGCAGAGACAGTGCGTGATGAACTGACCACACACCTTATGGCCCGTTCTCCGTCGCTGCTGGGCAGGGAGGAGGTAGAGAATCTGGGAGTGAAGTTGAGCCAAGGAAGAAGGGCGGGGTGAGGGAAAGTGGTTTTTTAGCTTTGGGGTTTTGTTTTCTCATTATCCTATTCTGATTCGGATTGATAATAAATTAAACCAATTTCCCCAACCTGAGTGTTTTGCCCAAGATGGTAGTTGATGAGTGATCTCCCTATCCTCATGTCGACCCACAAGACTTTCATTATATTTTCTCTCCCTTAATCTGCTGAAGAGGGGGGAGTGGTAAAGCTGCTTTGGTGAGCACCTGGCATCCAGCAAGAAGCAATCCACTGCAATGCTATATTGTTATTACTGTGATTATCACACATTTTATTATCTGAGTTCCTGGTTTGACTTGATTTCAGTGACACCAGTCTGTGACCACTCAGTTTGATGATTTGTGCTCCACAGAAAGAATACAGTGCTGATAGAGAAGAGAAGGAAGTATGATAGGAAGGTTGGGGAATCTTAATTGAAAATTACATGCAGAGAGACTAAATTTCAGGAAAAATAGGAGAAATTAACTATATAGACTTAAGCCAAGTAGTTAAGTAGTGAAACCGAATTGGCAGAGGAACTTAAGAGTGAGAAAATAGTCAATACGAAATAGTCAATACAAAGTCACATGAAAGGATTTTGTTTTACACAATGCTTTTTAAAATGATACACTCATATACGCAAACACCCCAGTGCAAGAGAATACCAACATTGCAAATTTAAGAAAATAATCTGCATTGTTTCAATTTAGCTCCTGTGTGACAGTTCCATTATTTTTATTTTCTTTCTTTCTTTTATTCTATGTAGAAACTCAGCTTCAATAAATTCCAAGGGGATATCTGCGTAAGGATGAATGAGGTGGAACTGTCTGCTTGAAATGTCTGACTCATTAACTGAAGAAGATAGAAATGTGAGGTGAATGAGGTAGATATTCTTTCACACCACAAGCAAAAGAAATTCTGTTTGATAAAACATATGCTAAACAAGACAAGTCAACTAAACTTTCCACATGAAGTCGTCTATTAAGTATTCATCATTTTCAAGATATCTGATATGAGACACCAAAATCTGATTATCAGAAGTGATTATTACGTCTCTCTTCAATGGAATTCATTGGGAGTTTTGCTTGTTACATAAGTTCTGTATAAGAATTTAGTATTCTGAAAAAATTGATTTTGTCAAATTATTATCTATAAATAATAGCATCTTGCTAGTTATTTTCTGTGGCTGGAAGAAAGAATTGTATTGTCACTTTTCAGAGGTGTTGCAAAGTTATAAAAACTGCGAAACATCAGCTGTGAGCAACTTGTATCTTCTGATCCTCTCTAACACCTGCTGTTGCCCATATTTTCACAGAGAAAAAGCTCTCTACACCCACTGCCAGGACTGATCCAGTAGTGCTTGTTTTCAGTGAATTACTCTGAGGGGAGTTTCCAGCTCTCACTGTGATATGTTAGCAGAGTCCTTCTCAGCAAAAGATTCCCTGTGTTGTCTGGTGCTCTGCTGGATTTCAGACAATGCTAAGTTTTGAAAATTATGTCATCTCTGTGCCAAAAGCTCAATGTCAGTTTGGTTTTGACACACCTGTTGACTAACACAATGCTGACCATAAAATACTCTATACTGATTTTTTATGTTTTGTAGTATAGTTACTACCTGACATGCAGTTTTAAAGGATGTTTGTTTTTTCAAAATCAATTTTGAGGAATTCTTTATGTGTATTTAGGTGTGCTTTGGGTGTCTCCACATCACTGTTTTTTCTTGGATCATGAGTTTTCCTAGACCCCTCTCAGTCTGCAAGCTGGACTCCCTGTAGATGAAACTAAACCATAAAATGTACATGAGGTTTCAAGAAAACTTTGGGTACTCCAGCCACTAATGGTCACTCCTGTCAAAAACCAAGCAAGAACTGGTCTAAAGTAAAACTTTTAAATTACATGTAGATATTGGCCCTTCTACATATATGTTCCCAGTGGGCTACCTTAATTGTTAATACCAGCATAACCTTTGCTTTCACCCTTTTAAAACTATTGTTCAGCACCCAGGTCTTCTACTTTGTGGTCATCCTGAACAGTGGAGAGAAAGAATGCAGCTTTTTCACATCAGCATCCATATCAAACAACTAAAAAATCTGGTTGCTCACCTTCACATATTTCTACCTGTTTCTGATGATTCTGACTTCAAATAGAATTCTATAGAGTGCAGGGATCTTTTATAATGTAGAACTTGGCAAGAGTTTAAAAAATCTACAGTGATGATTGAAAGAGATTAAGGTTATGTCTATACTAGTAAATTAAAATATACTTCAGGACTGTACCTACACAGTGAAGCCAGCCAGCAGAGAATGGTTCAAATCTACGCTAATAAATTCTCTGAGCACCTAAGTATGTGTGGCCATATGCAAGGCCCCATGGATGTTCAAGCATCTAAATCATGTCCAAGAATGATATAGAAAGGCACATCAAAGACCAGTTTACCATTGTAGATAATACAGATTATGGGAATGTTCCCAGGAAGTAGTTCATTTGTTAGTAAAACCTGTATGTACCTCTACTGCACTTAGGGTCAACACAGAGTTTATATCTAACACTTTGACTACAGCCCAGTCTGTTCCTTTATAAACTGAATATTCACTGTTTATTTTATCTTGTATGACATAAAACAATTCCATAGAGCAGACAGTTACAGGAGTCTTTCCATTAATTGCAATCAGCTTTATTTCTCTTTTCCAATTAAGTATTTAATGAATAAAAAACTAACCATGAAGAAATTGTTAATCAAGTATCCAGAGTAAGATCTACCTAGTACGGTGCAAATAAGGTGTAAGTTTATACACAGAACAATGAGGAAAAGGTAAAATATGAATGGTACCTCATTAAGCAGCCAGAATGAGACCATAGTTCTATGCAAAATGTAGTTTGTAGTTATATAGTTAAAGAACATATGATACTCATGGGAAATAAAAGAAAAAGGAATACCAATTCCTACCTGGGAGCAGTTTGTAGTAGTTAATGACAATAATCTGTGCAGTCCTGTAGATATTTAATAATAATAATTATGCACATTTACAGCATGCTTCAAGATATTTCTGCATACATGATCAGAATTTTTTTTTTCAGTATCTTAATCAATTGTCAAACAAGGAAAAATATTCTTGATTATGAACACTGAACGTGAATCAGCTGTCATTGGTTCCAATGTTACTTTGAGTACAAGCTTACATTTAGTTTTGTCTGCAGGTCATAACTCCTCTGGTGGAGTCATTTAGTCTAATAAATGCTCTGACCATTTAAGTAAGTCTGATAGAAATTATACCAATTTATCTGGGCATTTATACTGTGCTTCTTATAATAGAAGTAGCCTGATTTGCTAGATCTCACTGGTAGATGAAGGGAATGGGAGGAAAAAAGGGGGTAACGCTATGATAACTTGGAATTTGGAAAGGTGTTTATGAGTATATCTAAAATTTTATTTCATTGTGAAGTTGTCTGAACTTTGTTCCCCTTAACTGTTATCTTTACAGACTTTTTCCTGCATAGGACAGCTTAAACCAAATAATTGTAATTTACTTAAAACTGGACTAGTTCATCTATCTCCTTTTCTCACTGCCTTATCCTCTCTTTCTCTCCTTATTCACACTTTCAATAGTACTGGAAATTTCGGTTCTTTAAAATACTTGATATAGAATGTTACCATCTCCTTCTCTAGCCAAGGCATTTTGTAAGTCAAAAAATGCTACTTTTACTTTTCTGCTTTTAATGTATTTGTTTGGGAACCCAGAAATCAATTTTAAATCATATATGACTGAAAATATGTAGAGACAGTGACAAGAGTCTACGATTTCTGCATGCTTCTTAATGTAACTGTAAAAAGTCAATGGCAATTTTATATGAAATTTCTGGGGTGGGAGTAATGAAGGAGTCAAGCCATCAGCTCATCTGAACACTATGAAAACACGACATTGAACTATATATCAACATTGCATATGTGCTCTCTTTGGTCTGATTTGTACCTTTGGAATATGATTGACTGCCGTTTTGATTTTCTGTAATGAACTGAAATTTTAAACTAATCTGAACATGAATAGAAGGAGAAGATGAAGTGAGCACAATAATACATAGCATTTAGTGCCTTGCCTGTGTTTAGAGAGGAGCTTTTGCAACTAAGGTTTGCTTTTCTTTTCAGAGTAATGGCAATGTAGATGTTCATCCCAATTCATCTATAAACTTTATTGTAGCAAGTAGGAAGTCATTGAAAAGTATTTATCTACTGTGTTCACTTGAGAACAATATAAACATGTTGACCTTCAATTCTTTCCCCTTTTAGCTTTCTTCTTATCAGAGGATGACAGCATTTAGCACAAGGACAAATGCCTGCATTTTTGTGAGCAGTGTAGACAATGCTGTCATGAAACAAATAACCTCTAGGAGGAAAAAAATGGAAGTGTTTCAAAAGGCTTCATGTGTAAAAGAGGCAGTTTCAGTGAACTCATCACTATATGCCAAATGCCTAAATAAGGGGTGGGGGGGTGGGGGGGGTGGGGGGGGAAAGGCCTTTGAAGAAACAAATTTCCGATTCCCCTGAACTTTACTATTTTACTGAAGAACAGAATACACGTCAGTACTTTGTCAATATATGTTAAAATACTCTGTTTATTTTAATGCATTAAAAAAATTCCTCTTTAGGCTTATTATGCCATTTTTCTTCTCAGTTATTCATGATATTTAGCTAGGTATGGTGCAGAGACTGAAAGCAGGAGCCATTCACCTTAAAGAAGCATGTGAGCTGAATGTTGGCTTGTTTTTTTCCTACAGTGTATCTCTGGCTGAGAACTTTGCTCTACCTAAGATTCTTTTTTTCTTCTTACTCTATTGGAGTCAAGGTAACGTACTATCTGAAATAGCTTTGAAATGCAATAATTCCAAGAGTAATAAGAAATGTAATGTGTACTGTTGTGATGGGAAAAGGATATTTCCCACTTACATAGTTTGGGAAAGTAATTGCATATTTTTAACGCTACAGAAGATTTGATGTTACTGCCATAGCTTTTGTCTGTAAAACTTCATGTTGATTTTCCCCAGTCTGTCCTTTTATGGGTCCAAATTTGTGAATATCTGGTGAGCCAGTTAAGGAAATCCACGGTGTAAACCCTCAGACACATAAGAAGAAATGCGTCTTTAATCACAAAGCTTCCAAAAGATATATTGGAAATCTTGCATCTGTTCCTATGTTAAGACTTGTTTGCAGAGTAACAGTTATTGCTTTAGCAGCTTCTACCACCATATGTGTACAATAAGTAAATGAACATAAAATTGAATGAACGCACAAAAGAAGGCTAAACCTCCCCAGCTCAAAAAATCCATTCTCTCACCCGCTGTGTGCTGGAACACGAACAGAGCGCTGTTTGGATCATAAGGATTAGTAAAATAACAGTCTTGGTGAACAACATGGTCATGTGGATGAAAAGATTATTTCTTAAATTCAGTGTGTGATAGCTGGGATACCAGTACTTAATTCATTATTCTAATCCAATGACTGCGGGAAGTGTGTAATTATTTCAATTGAAGAGATCAGCAATTATACACAAAATAAAGTTAAGAATATTTTATATAAATGAATTCTGATCCTTCTTTATTTCTCCTTGGTTAAAAATGAAATTACTATAATTAAAGTTTTCTTTACAACCCATTTATCTTACAATAGCAGAATTGATTGTCTATGAGAAATGAAGAGCATAAGATGATTTACCAGCAGAAATGGAAAGAAGATGGGACAGTTGCTATGCACAGTGGTTATACTTAAGGTGTAGAGCATCAGATTTCAAAAGTGATCATGATTGCTTTTCTGTGTTCTCATAATATTCAATGGGGTTTTGACCATTGTATCCATAATGCAAACAGTTTAAATACTACACCTTTCCTACATCTTCTGCTAGTTCAGTGTGAATTAAAACATTGTAAACTTTATCTATTCCTACTACTTTCCGTCATTGGAATTGGGGTAATAATTGTTAAGGATTTTCAGGGTTAATTAGTAAGCCTGTTAAAAACCAGGTAGTGTATTCCTGCACAAAACATTAGCGATTTTCCACATTGATCATATTCTTACTTTTAAAAAGTCAAAGGTCATTCTTCTAACATTGCTTTTATCATACACTTTTATATGGATAGCTCACTCTTCCTTGTATTTCAATTTCTGTATAACTTACCTTTGACCAGTCTCCCAAAAGGATTTCTGGGGCACACAACAGGCAGCGTAAATCTTACTCTATGGCACTGATATGAAAGATATAGGAAAGAGGCGATAGTTTTTTCCCCTAGTGACAACTGGCTTCCAATTTCTTCTGTAATGTTTCTAGACCATTTTGCACAGTGGTCATTGAAAGCCTCCCAACAGAAATTATTTTAGTACTCATTATTCCTTTCACATGAAGAAGAAACATATTACACGTTAATGGAGAATGAAACATCAGCGGAGAAGCTTAACAGTCTGTAGTAGGTGGCATTAGCAATAGCAGCCTGCTTGTATTCCTTCAGGTCACTGTATTTGGAAGAGGAACCCCTCTGTGTTATTTCTACAGGGCAAGTTCTGCAAGTTATGTTTAGGAAGAGAAACAGAACCTTCAGGTGCATTCTGCACCCTCTCATCCAAAGACTGTCTTAAGGCAAATTCTTTTTCTTCTCCCAAGAAGTGATGGCCTTCTTGTGATGAAGAGAGCCACAATAACCCCCTTTTGGCAATGACACATCACTGTGCCACTATTGATGCCTCTTGTCAATGTTCTCACTTTTCTGCCTTGAGTGTGATTTCCTTTCATTTTCTTCCTCATCCACTCAGATGCTATTAAGTAGCTATTGACATAAAAGAGTTTAATTTCATGCTGTAGCCTTGGATTCTTTGTCATTATCATTACCATTACATTTATATATGCTATGAACACTTTCTGGATTGGTCAAGGTTTTTGCCTGGTTTAAACTACTTTTCGTCCTACTGTAATCTGAGCAACAGGTGTAACATCAATATTTACCTCTGTATTTCTGTTATTATTGATGATAGTGTTCATCGTTGATGTAACTTTGGATTCTAAGCAAACCTGCTCAGATTTTAAACAAATTTTGGTAAAATTAACATAATCTTAATTCTTTCCTGAAGGGGCACTGTAAGCAAGGTTTCTGCTTTAACAGTGTGGATGTATTAAATATATAAGTGTTTGGGTGGAAGATTATTTTCTGATAGATAAGGGGGCATGGGTTTGGTTTTTTTTACAGTGTTCTACCAGAATGAACCTCTTTGTTTCTTTTCTGTTTCACAGTGAAACTATTCGTAATGGGTCATTTTTGAAGTCAGATAATTCAAGCTTTTGCAGTTAGAAAAGAATCCATAAATGCAACTAGGATTTTTTGAGTAAAACAGGTTAATTGGTCAAAACAAACATTTTTCACTCATAGGCATAAAATTTGACAAAGATAAAATTTCTGTTCAAAAAGGGACACCCACTACATAAACATTTATGACACTCACCTGGGATGTGGGACTGTATCTACAATGATCTCAAGACAACAGCTTACAAAACACATTCAAATGCGATTTGCTGTTTAATGGATTCCTGCTGGTTTCTGGTAGGACACTAGCATGTTGACTGTAGTTATCCACATTGTTTTTAATGCATCTTACATTCCAGCTCTTCACCAATGCCACACAGAAAAAATATGTTAAGTTCAGAAAAGATTTCACTGTTGCATAATCACAGAATGGTTTAAGTTGGCAGGGACCCGTGGAAGGCATTCTGCCCAACCTTTGCTCAAAGCAGAGCTGATTTAGACCAGGTTTGTCAGGACTGTGTCTGGTCAAGTCAAAATATTTCCAAGCTTTGAGATTCCACAACTTCTGTGGTTAACTTGGTCTAAGGTGTGACCACCCTCATGTTGAAAAAAATTTCCCTTATATATGGAAATTTCTGCTGTAGTTATACATTTGTAATATAACTACAGTGGCAGCTGAGATAAAGAGGTGCAGTCAGATGTGTGCAGATCATCTACGCATTCAGGCAGGAATATACTTGAATATAGGCAATGGGGTAAAATAAACGTGGATTTACTTTTCCTATGCTTCCTGAAGATCCTTTTTGAGCCCTGGATTGTGCCTTGTGGATAAATACACTGTGTGGATAATTTACATGCTTAAAAAGGGGTGAGGCCACATTTGAAGTATTCTCTAGTAAAAGGGTAGACAGTCTAAGTTGATGTATGTTTCAAGTTATATTTAGTTTATACAGAGGGAACCAACACATATACAAGTCACTGGGAAGATGCGTCTCAGAAGAAGATGATGAGCTTGTGCTTTCAGATGTCTTTTGCAAGGAAGCTCTGTAAATTCCAAATGCCTTGTCTAAGTAAAGAATAACTTGAACAATTCTTGACTCACCGTAATAAAAGAAGAAAACACCTTGAAGTAGTAAAGTCTAAATGAAAAAATACAAATAATAATTTTCTTCACAATTCCATTTTAATCTCCTTTATTCACTGTTCTAGTGTTATTGTTTAATTATTTATGTTTCTGACCCTACTTTCAATACCTGCAAATAAGAACAGCTAATCCATGCAATACTTCTGAGATCCTAATTCATATTTTAATTCAGGTCTTTTGAATCAAGCTATACTCCATACTCTTATAGTTCTGGAAAACTATCAATAAGTAAACTTCATCCATATTTAAGTATTGACCTGAAGCCGTTTAAATATTTCCAATCTTACCTCTCCCAGTACACTGTACAAGTTTATACATAGTTTTGACTGTTGTTGAAAAATTAATTACGATGAAGCTACCAATCTGAACTTTTACTTAAGCATTGTGCTAAATTTTGAACTTTCACAATGTAGAAGTCACATGATTCCACTGAAGTCACAGTGCCTTTGAAACCACTTATGTCTAGTGGCTAGCACTCAATTTTTCTAATGTATGAGTGGCGTTTGGAGGTTATTCCCTAATTTGTCCAAAACCTTTAAGTTTGGCTTATAACGACACTGGCACTTCAGTCAGAGGTTCTTAAATCCGTCATATTTCATATAATCTTTAGGGTTATATGAATGGACAGTGAGGTTCTGTGGAACCTGCTCCAGGTGAACCTGCTTTAGCAGGGACTTGGACTAGATAATCTCCAGAGGTCCCTTCCAACCCTGACCATTCTGTGATTCTGTGATTTTAGGATTATATTTGAAAATCAGAATTTAACATTGAATTACAGAATTACCGAGGATAATAACAACTGTCTATACCACCATTACACCTGTAGAATTCAATACTATACAGTCATACCTTTCCAGATTAAAGCTTTTTTCTTGTTTTCATTTTTGTAAGGCAGCACTGAATGTGACTGAAGAAATTAAGGTATATTCTCGAAAGTTTTCTTTCTTTTATTTTTATTTAGAAACAAGGATGGGAATTACAGATTGTCAAGTAAAGAATTACTATCCTAATATTGTGCTGTATCATGTCGTTGAGTCAATATATGTTAATGTTGGATTATGTGGTATGATAACACATTGATTAGAATGCCATTTGGCATGATAGTGCCACACCAGTTTGTTGATTCTGATTGTCATTAAAAAAGCTCTACTGCTTCCAAGCTTAAGTAAAATTGTTCTGAAGACCTGCAATGAACGGAAAATACTTTTAAATATATTTCAAGACCTATCAACAATTTATGAAAAACTTCACCTTCTTTTATTTATAATTTGGAACAAAATACAACTCAATGTTCTTTTTTACAGTAAAGTGTTACATTCTTGGAATCATTCAAGATGGAAAGGACCTCAGGAGATCTATTGTCCATCTGCCTGCTCAAATCAGGGTCTATGTTTGAATTCAGAAAAGGTTGGTCAGTGCTTTGTCCAGTCAGGTCCTGAAAACTCTCAAAAAACAAAAAAAAGTCACAGTCTCTCTGGGCAGCCTGTCCCACTGCTTAATTAGTCTCATGGGGAAAAATTCCATTTCAGTGCATGACTCTTGCCTCTTGCTCTGACTCTAGCTCCTGGATCATCTCTGTGTAGGTGCTGGGAGACTGCTTTTTAGTCTGTTCCTCCTCCAAGGTGAACAAGCCTCAGCTCAACAGCCTCTGCTTACAGGGCAGGTGCCCCAGCCACTGACCATACTGGATGCCCCGGCCAAACCTGTTCTAGTTTATTGATGTCTTTCTTCTATTAGGAAAGTCTAATAAAGTGCAGTCTAACAAGTGCTGAGTAGAGAGGGACAATTACCAACCCCAAACTCAGGCCATTCTTCTGTTCACACAGTCAGTGCACTGCTGGCCCCTTGTTACTGTCCAGGTGCATTGCTGGCCCTTACTCAGTTTGATGCTCACCAGGGCTTCCAAGCCATTTCCAGAGAGTTGCTCACTGGATGAACCATCTCCAGCCTGTGTCACTGACAGGGGCTCTGCCTTTCCAAGGCTAGATCTGTATCATCACTGAATTTCATCAGGTTCTAGCTGGCCCATTCCTGCACCCTACCCAGGTCTCTCTGAATGGCAACCCGTCTTCAAGTGTGTTCACTTCCTCAAGGCTCATGTTCACAAACTTGGTAACAGTGCACTCTGCTGGTCCCATGACAGAACTCTGCAGTAGTCCACTTGCAACCAGACTCCAGGTAGAGGTCAAATCATTAACCATTACCACCCCTTACACCCAATGATCAAGCCAGTTTTCCCCTCATCTAGTTGGCCGTCCATGTACACCACAACATCAATTAAGGATGTTGTGGCAGACTGTGTTGAAAGTCTTGTTAAAGTCAAAGTAGACCACCTCTGCTCTTCTCCCGTCATTCACAAATCCAGTCACTTCATTACAGAAGGAAATGAAGTTGTTCAGGCATGATTTACCTCTGGTACCTCCAGGCTAACTTTTCCTAGATGTTCTCTTCCCCTTCATGTACAGAAATGTGCTCCAAATGGGCTTGCTCCATAATTTTTCCAGAGACTTAAGCAAAGCTGACCACCCTGGATTTCTTTGGATCATTCTTTTGGTGTTTTTAAAGATGAGTGAAATATTTGTCTTTCTGTAGGTGTCAGAAACATTTTCCAATGTCCATGATATTTAAAAGATGATAGGAAGCAACTTTGAAAGGACATCAGACAATTCTGTTGGCATCTTCAAATGCAAACCTAGTTCCATGGACTAGACCCCTGAATTCCTTCCACTCAACGCTGGGAGCTTCTCTCCTGCTTGACCCTGTCTTTAGGCACAAGGACCTGGGAGAACTTGCTGATGAAAACTAAGGGAAAGACATTCAGTATTTGTACCTTACCTGCAGTCATTTTCACTTAAATCAATCAGCCTCTTCAGCACTGGGTCCACATTTTCATTGGTTATTCTTTTACTGCTAGTGTAATGATAGGAGCTTTTCTTATTGTCCTTGATATCCCTTGCATGTCTCAATTCAAAAGGAGTCCTAATAACATTCCTGCATATGTGGGAAACAGTTCTACAATCTTCCTTTGTCACTAGTTCTTACTTCCAGCTCCTTTGTAAATTTATTTGGTATTTGAGCTCAGTCATGCATTTAGCCAAGCTGGTCTCCTTAGTCACCTATACATTTGCTTGAGTATCATGGTTGCTACAGTCAAAGTTGCCATTGATTATCTGATCCCCAACTGGTTCTTTCTTGTTTGAAGTAGCAAATCCAGGAGATCCACTGCCATCCTGACTAATTCAGCTTCTGTGATAAGTAGTCGTTCCCAGCACACTCCAACATCCCCACACCCCCACATCCTGTATTGCTTGTGTCCCGATGAGTTGCCCTTGCAGTAGATGTCAGGGAGATTAATGTCTCCTATAAACCAGGATGATACAGACTTCTTTGAGTTGCTTAAAAAGCAACTTTGTCCACTTCTTAATTTGAAAGGGTGGCTCATAACAAAAGTTCACCACAAAGCTCCTGTTCCTGTTCTCTCTTCTGATTTTGACCTGCATGGCCTAGGCCAGCCTGCTGTTCATTCCATGGGGTAGTCTGGTATGCTCAAACTGCCTATGGACATGAAAACCGTCCTCATACCATTCCCTTGCTGTCTTGCCTGGCGAGCTTGTGTTCATTCAATAACAGATCTACAACCACACAACTTACGAAGCCACCCCACAGTTAGTGCAGTGATGCTATAGCTCTGCAGCCTTACATGGAGCTCTTACACCTTCCGTTTGTTTTGTGGTTTGGTTTTTTTTATCTATTTGGCCACAAAATATTTTTCATAATCTGAGTTGTGTAAATAAGTGTCTCAGTAAGTGCAAAACTATTAATATTTTCCTTATTCCAGAGACTTTATGTTCCATTATAATAAAGTTTTGTTTCCTGAATGCATAATTGCAGTTAATACTGTAGAGACCTGTTTTCACATTTACCATTACATACTCAAAAAGATAGTGAAATGAATAGAGGTTTGTACTAAACTCTCTGGTGAATACAGACCAACATTTCTAATATTTTCAAGGACGCCTTGCTGCAAATAGTTCTGTTATCAGTGCAAGGCATTATGGAATTTATTCTAGTCACGCACAGAAATTGTGACTGTGCTGGGAATGCTCAGGACTAGGAATTTCAAGATGGACCTTTACAGGAGGGTAAAAACCCCCGGAAGGATCTCAGGTGCCTTATTGTCAAAGATTGAATATGTACAGTTACAACAGGAAAGATGTTGATTATTCCTAAATGAACAGTGGTAAAGCATATTAATTATCTTGTCAGTTATTTCCTGAGCTTAGTTCTATGTCTCTCACATGGAACTAATTTCATCTTTTTCAGAATTGTGGTGATTAGCTACATATCCATCAATCTGATTGCCAGGCAATTGGCTGTTTCCTTCTGAGTTCAAAGGTAAATTTTCTAGACTGGTTAAAATAAGTAATTAGGAGTAGTTAACGTGCCCATGCTGGTATATAAGTACTTTTTAAGGACATTTTAACTCTAAATGGATAGAGCTGTCCTAGAATGGGTATGTCACCTACTGTAGTGTCTTTCAGGCAGGACTCTGGCAGGTTCTCTATGCACTGCTTCCAACAGCTTCCTGGAAGGTGACCTTCATGTACTTACTTGGCAGGTGTTTCTACATATGCAGGAGAATAGGAATGGCCTGCACCCTCTTTTAAGATTAAAATATTTGAAACTTGCTTCATGTAAAAGCAATACTCCCTGCCTTCAATGGAGTAAACTATTGTTAAGGCCACAGTTACTCTGAGAAGTGTAAGCACCATTTACATTAGCTAATTTGCCCCTCCTCCTCGGTATGCTTATAAAAATATATGTTTATAAAAACATAAGCTTAATTACATTTTTTCTTCTAAACTTACAGTTATATGATCTCTTTACCTCTTTTTATATCACCATTCTATTAAGTGTAAATAAATCCCACTGCCCCTTATAAACTCCATTTTTTTATCAAGCCCAAAAGCTCTTTTAGCTCATTTTATACAACATCCTTGTAAAGGCCTCATGCTACAGAAGATTCCAGCTTGAAAGAAATCAATGTCACTCTTTAATCAATTGCAAGGATCACTTCTAAGTCCCCTAAGACTTGATTTTCTTGTCCCTACAATTGCTTGGACTAAATATTCTGTTTCCACAATAGTGCTAGCTCTTATTGCCTCAAGGAGTGAGGGAGACTGAAGCAGAGAAATCAAACTAATGTCTCTGATGTGTCAGTGCACAGCATACTGCCATTAGGATATCAAGCCAGCATGATTTATTAGCAATTTTAATTAATTTTCTGAGTCATTTCCTAAGGGCTCAATTCTGTAATCTTATTACTATGAGCCTAACATGCTATAGTAAGACTATGCTTTCTAATCTTTCTTTTGTTGTTAAATACAATCTCTGCTTTCATTAGGAAACTCTTGAAATGAAGCTTGCTCTTTTGCACGGTGAAATTTTTCTGTGTATGTTCATTAGAAATTAGTACTAGAAATTATGTACTAGAGTGCATTAGTTCTTAATACAGAACTTATCCCCTACTTTTCTCCTTTATTCTTTTACTATAAAATCATGCTAGAAGTGATTGAGTTCCGTACTTAAAAGTAAGGAAGCCAGATCTCTAGTATTCTAGGTATGGACTAATCTTACAACCATTTTATTTAATCCCAATTAGTTCAGTGAAATCTGGATTTTTTTAACCCATTATAAGTAAATAAACTGTGCTTATGAAGGTATGTGTAGATCGTGAACCACAGGACAGTGTGCTTTTACCATTTTCTTATTAGCTTTTGCTTTAAAGAAGGAAAACATTTAGTAACGCATTTGTTGAAAGCTAAGTACTTTTTGATTATCAGTATTTTCCCCCTAGGATTTACATAATTTTGCAATGATATGGATTAAGTTATATCTATCACATCTACCTGTCCATAAGCAGTCTTTAATTGCTGTAAATTTACATTATTCTGAAGGTTCACTGACCTGACACATAAAATAAAATGTGATATTTTAATTACCAGGGTATTTTATATGCCATGTTTCTTTTAAAGGTTGTGGGTTTTTTAACATCACAAATGTGTGATATCACACATTTTATATGACATAAATATTCTAAATATTCTCTAAATATTTTATATGTGTTACTTAAAAGTTTGATTCCCCCAGCATTGTCAAGTACAAGTGTCATGTCTGTTACAGAAATGGAAATTTGGGCCATGAAATTTTATATAGGGGCAATAAACATAGTTTTAACATAGAAAAGTAAGAGAATCAAGGCTTAGATCATGTAGGAAAGCAGGTATGTTTCTTACAACAGACAGAGGTATATGCCTTTATAGTGGGCCAGTGCATTCAGAAAGAGCTATAAAATTTTTATATAATGATCAATAACATTCCAATGCCCTCCAGAGTGCCCTAAAAATAAAAGATAAGGACAGAGTGAGGAAAGTTTGTGGGTCCCATAAACTTTAAGTCAGTTACATGGTGAGATAAAAAGAAATTTAGCTGTCACGTGTGTCTTTGAATCTTTCTGCCACTGTTTATCAGTTACAACTTTTCCAATATGTTTCTGTTCCTACACACAGAAAAACTCATTGACCATAAACCAGAAATCATTCAAGACTCTGAAGTATGTAAAATTTCAGTGGGAAAATAAGATGAGTTAGGACATCATGTTTTCATGTGCCAAAACTATATCAAGCTTATTGCATGTGATCCAGGGTAACCACTGTAGAAAGTTTTGATTCTTTTTGTTTTGTTTTGTTTTGTTTTGTTATTAACAGTGTTATCAAAATTGACTATGATATTTTAAAGAGACTGATTCTCTCATTCACAAAAGCTATTCTTATACCTTTCTCTCCTTCATACATACATTTAGGTTACTCACAATGTGCAGACAAAGAGGTGAAGTGTAGTGCTTTTGTGAATATCAGAACAGTATTCAGCATGCTAATGGAATAAGTAAGAATTTTGACAATATAAAAACTGTTACAATAGTTCTAGCAGTACAAGTTGAAGAAAGAGCTTTAAAGAAAAATATTTTAAGCCATCTCATGATTATAGGGAAGGTGACATCTAACCTGTTTCTGCTCTGATAGTGATAAAATTGCAAAGCACGGAAATGAAAAATAATGACATTTTCCAAACTGCTTCTTTGCATTGACAGAAAATGGGCATAATAAACCAAAAGACAATTGCATTAAAAGCCTGTGGTACTGTTTTGCAACATGTGCAACTTTAACAGTCATCAGTGTTAGCTTCTTATTCTATTAAAAGTCTGACACCATCAGTAGCTCAAAACAAAGAAGTGAGCTCATTCTGTCTCAGGTGAAAAGATTAACTACCTTTCCTCTCCTCCCCAAAATCCTAACAAAGTGGGAAATGAGAGAAATCTTGAAGAAGAGTCCTGAAGAAGTCTCCAAGTCCTGAAGGTGAGAGCTGCGAGGCCAAAAGCAAAACCGGGAATGAAGATAAAAGTAAGCTAAAGACTAAAAATGCATTAAGTTCCTCTCAGAATAGCAAGTAGTAGTGATTTATTTGAAATTGTTGGTCTGGATAGATGTAGACAAAGGCAGTATACTGCTTACAGAGGTTTAGCCAAATTATTAAACTTATTCCTAAACAAATTCCCCACTAGTAACACAAATTGCAATATTTTTTTCCCAAGTAGACGCCATACTGCTTGCCACTAGACCTTCCTCTCCAAATTTCTAGTTTCTCATGTCCACAACACTTTTCTTTAGTTTACGTGTTTTCAATGGATGAAATTGTGAGACTGCAACAAACAAAACACATGAGACTGGTTAACAATGAATTCACTGTATTTAAAAGCAAAGATTTTTAAAATAGTTGATATGTCACTGGCAAGAGACTTACCTGCAAAGATTTTATATATGACTGTAAACTCCCAAATGACCTTTGAAAATCAGCTTCTATTTTTCTGTTCTGTGGAGCTCTAAAACATAGCACAGTATCTCCAGCTTTTCTGTGAAAACAAGTAGCTGCACCTTACTCTCTTCCTTTAATTGTCATTAAAGATGAAATAATCTGTGGAAGTGAGTAGAGTTGCACTGGGGCACAAGTGTTGTAGATGGAAGAAAAACTGGGCCAAGTTTTGTGTTTTGCATAGTGATCTGACATTTGAGAGTTGATATTTCTCACTTAAATACTTTCAGAAATGAAATTTCCATGGTGACTTTAATTACCACAATAAAGAGCAGAGCTGATCTGCAGGACAGTGAAGTGCAGTTAAGAACTATAAACAATTGGAGAGAGGTCAGTTTTCTGGACTCCAGGGACAGCACATTGCAAAGAAACCCTCTAAAAACACCACGGAAAATAGATTTCCTCTTCTGTAAGGGAATTTTATTTCAAGAAACATCTATTGATTATTCTTTTGATACATAAAAGTTAAAAAACATTAGCAGTGTACAATCTTCTGTGAAAAATGGAAACTTGTTCTTCAGAAAAAGTATGCTGAGCATTTTTGTATCTGCAGTGATAAAGATATTTTCATACCATTATAGTACATAGAGATAAATTATCTGAGAATGTCTTAACAAAGCTTGAAAAAAATTAAGCTTGTTTTTAAAAGAGTGACATTCCTCCTTAGTAATTTTGACTACTGTTCTGATTTTGAAGGGAAGAAGGGGGCAGTTGTTCCTGAGAAATGGCTATCTGAGTTTGATAACTAGCAAGGGTTTACTTCATTAACCAGTGGTAACATCTCCATGCTTTCAATTAACACTGGTTTTACCTAATCTAGTATTAGTTAAGACATGATATGATCAGAAAACATCATTGCCAGCCAAGTGTTCCTCAAACACAAGTGATTTATCTCTCTGGCACCTCATTAAAATGCAAACTACATTAAAACTGATTTTCAGCACTTTCAGGCAGGAATGACTGTAATAATGTTAATTTGCAAATTTCCTTTTTATATATATATTCTGTATGCTGTGGTTGCCATGTTCAGCCCAAGGCTATTTGTATTGTGCAGACAGAAAATGAACAGTGAACATTTATTTCTCATATCTTTCTCAGGAACCTGAGGCGCATGAAGATATTTGTGCTGTAACAGGCATAGTCAATCTCCTTCACTCCCTTTAGTCGCTATATATCAACAGCAAACTCCCAGCTAGTCTTGCTGCAGCAATTAACCTGCCACGGCTTTCTGCTGTCAGGTTCAGTAATAATAAACTCCCCCCAGTGAGAGAGAGAGCTATAGATCCTCACCCTGCAACTTCCACAGTGGGTGAATTATTCAGAATCAGCATGATTAAAGAGATGACACGGTATTAGTTAAAAAGACATACTTTTTTTCTTCCTGACTGAGGTTTAAACCTATTAAGGAATAACAGTGGAAGAAAATGGGTCTTTACCATCCATCCATAGGTCTTAGAAAAGGGATTTCTAGAAAAGTTGTTTGTAATGCCTATCATTTTGAAACTTTAAGGATAAAAATGTAATAGCAAAAGGTTTGGTAGTTAAATCATAAAGCATCTGTAAATCCAAGAATCAAATAACTCAGAGTAAAAAATAATCTGGGACACAGAAACAAAGGTATTAACTGGGAAAAAAACAGTGATGTTGAAACTGCTTTTTTGAAGTAAAAGATAACCTCATTATTCACAATTTGTAGCCAATGTTATTGTATAGAACATTTTAAAATGTGTGCTATGACAGACATATTGAGAAATATGAAGGGTCTCCCTTATTTATAATTTTCTTTTAAAATTGAGGGGGGAAAGCAGCATTATTATAAATGCTGTAATATATTGCAAACAAATCAATTGTTCACATTCCCAAGTGCTAGGGCAGCAGCAGAGTAATGTTATGCATGCATAGCATGTGAATTTCCTGAAAGAAAGTCATGGAAAAATGAACTTAGCTTACACACTTCTAGTCCCATTAAAATTATAATTCATTTGCCAGTCTCAGTTTACTCAGCCACCCAGTAACACATTCTCAACCAAATTCTCCTAGTGATTCCCAAGCGAATGATTTCTCTAAAATGCAGGACCAAGCCTGCATGTTAGAAGTGATGTTAACGCAGTCAAATTCATATTCTATTACTATTAGTGCAATGTGAAGTTATATGCTTTGTCACGCTCATCAAAATGAAATTGAATTAATCTGTTGAGAGAGAATAAAGAGAAATAAGAACCATTTTTGTTTGCTTGTTTGTTTGTTTATCCAGACCTTTAATACAGGTATGAATGCATAGGCATGCATTTCGTAATGTATTTTTCTTATCATTAGACTAGGCAAACGGTTAATGAGTGCAGGTAGACAAACCACATACAGAGAAAACTAAAATCTGCCCTGCAATACACTGGTCAAAGGGAATACAACCTTATAAATCACAGCAATGGTTAAATTTATTTGAAATGAAATAAACTTGAAATTCAGTGTAGGAGGAAGTATCCATTTACTCCTATACAAAATACTTGGTGAATTACTTTTACAAATAGATACAAATGAACTGCCATTTGTCATAGAAAGGAGGACAAATTTCACAGTGCAGCATTCTGTACTGTGCTGAGTGTATGAAGTGATGTTCTAAATTCTGTGTTCTGTCTTTGCATCCTATGTGATCATTCAGGGAACTCATTTGAATCAGCCTTTTAAAGCATAGAAGTCTACATAAAGAATAAATAATTAAAATAGAATTATAAGCTGTGTTTTCAGTTTACAAAAGGTGAAATTAGAGCAAATATCATGGATTCCATATAACAACTTCAAATCCAAAATGTAATATTACCAACCTGTTCTAAATTTTTCATCGTACTTCACATTTGGGATTCCATTCTTTCACATTTAAGTTAACCAGTACTGAAATGGGATCTCAAATGCTTAACTCTTATACACCTTATATTACCACTGGAAATATTTGCAGTGGTTTTTATTAGTGTCATGATTTAACCCCAGCTGGCAGCCAAGCATCACACACCACTTGCTCACTCCCTCCCAGCGGGATGAGGGAGAGAATCGGGAGAATAAAAGTGAGGAACTCATGAGTCAAGATAAAAATAGTTTAATAAGTGAAGCAAAAGCTGCACACACAAGCAAAGCAAAACAAGGAATTCATTCACCACTTCCCATGGGCAGGGAAGTGCTCAGCCATTTCCAGGAAAGCCGGGCTCCATCATGCATAATGGTTACTCAGGAAGACAAACACCACCACTCCAAATGCTCCCCCCCTTCCCCTTCCTTCTTCTTCTACCAGCTTTATATACTGAGCTTGATGTTCTGTGATATGGTATACCCCTTTGGCTGGTTTGAGGAAGCTGTACTGGTTATGCTTCTTCCCAGCTTCTTGTGTACCTGCTCATGGGCAGAGCATGGGAAACCTGAAAAATCCTTGATTAAAGTAAGTGCTAATTAGTAACAACAAAAACATCAGTGTGTTATCAACATTATTCTCATACTAAATCTAAAAGACAGCACTGTACCAGCTACTAAGAAAACAATTAACTCTATCCCAGCCAAAACTAGGAAAATTATGGAAAATCTGGGTTTCTCTGTTTTGCTACACTGGCCTGTATGGTAGGTTTGACGTTACATTTGAGACTTGAGACACTACAAATGTCATTAAGACTGTGTGTTCACAGGATCAAAGCCTTTGATGGATTACTTTTCAAGAAACTGAGCATCACTAAACTTTCAAAACTGAACACCAAAAGCTAGGCTATCAAATAATGAAAGCATTAGTATTAAAAAACAATTTCAAAAAAAACTATGACCATATTTTACCACCATATTTTAGATGACCAGGTGATGATAATTTAGAAATTTTTCTCTGTTTTCTAAACTCTGTATTCATTAGACAGAGACAGGGATTTTAAAGAGCACAATTCTTCCTACATGAGTAAAGCATGAGTTCTAGCATGGGATGAGTTATTTCCGGGATGTTGTATGCCTTTCCTTTATTACTGCCTACAAAGAGTGCCCAGGCAACTAGCACAGACTAGATATTTAATTTTAGAAGGTGAAATCTTGACATGCAACATAAAAGCATATATTTCCTGTGACTTTCAAGTTTGTCCAGCTTTGAGAAGGACGTTAGAGTACATGACATCTGGAGATCCTGTCACATCTAATTGTTCCTATGATTCTAAGTTTTTTGTTTCCAAGTCACTTAGATTGCATTAACAATCTTAACTAGGCTTTACATTGCATAAGTCAGTTATATGAATTACATCAATAAAATTAATTATTTGTTAGTAGAAAACTGGATCCTCTAACCCTGTCTTCTTCAGTAATGATATTGCTAGAGGGCTTTTTGGGGTTTTTTTCCATGTGTTTGGTGAAATTACTTTTGAATTTATTTTCTTAATTATTAGGTTGGATTCCCTTGTATTATACATACGTGCTTTACGCTTCTCTTGCTCTCTGTAAATTCAGTGGTTTTTGCTTTTTTTTCTTTTTCTATTTCAGAGATAGAGTCATGATCTAAACAAATAGTAGCTTGAGTGTATTTCACCCAACAGTGCCAGCCAAAGGGAACACAAATACACAGTTGGGAGACGGCAAAAAAAAAGTATGTAAGTTTTCCAACAAATTCTAAACTATTAGCG
This sequence comes from Falco cherrug, assembly GCF_023634085.1. Lineage (NCBI taxonomy): Eukaryota > Metazoa > Chordata > Aves > Falconiformes > Falconidae > Falco > Falco cherrug. The sequence goes on along the minus strand of NC_073720.1, from coordinate 42,242,181 downwards.
CTCTTTATTCAACAGTTTGATAAATGCATATACCTACAAAAAAAGCCACCATTCTTCATCCCTACACCTTAGAATCCCCACTACTCTGAAGGTTCTTATATCCTCAAAGGATTTGCTGTTTCTCCTGCAATTTATGGTATCTTAAGGCCTTAAACTACAAAGTCCTTCCAACATAGTTTGTTTTTCCTAGACTGTTTAGGTCCTGCAGCTAGTTAGTCCTCTCTGATCCTGAGAATGTTGTCTTTAGTCCTTTCTTCCTGCACAAAAGTATCTCTTGCTGCCTCTCTGAACCTTCCTCAGATTATATTCCCTTCTATCAACCTTCTACTTAGTTTTTTCATGTTACTCTTGAATTTTTTGCCTTCTCCATATTCCAGAACTGTCTAAAGAGAAAACTGGTTCTCCATAGTATAACTTCTATTTAATGAAAAATAGAAGTGTTAACATTAACAGCCTCTTTCCTCTGTAGTTTTCTATGACTATCCTAACAGCCTTGTGTACAAAAGCATGCAAACTGTGTAGAGCCATCTCTGACACAACAGATTTTTTTTCATTTCATGGTAGAAATTTTCTAATAGCTACCAGATCTCATAAACTTAGATAGGTGCCCAAGTCTTCATACTTCTCAGTGGTGAAAAAATAGTTATGTAAAATACATGGCAAATATTATCATGTACCACGCAAAATTTTATTATTCCTATCCCATTAAAACTACATAGAAAAAGAAATTGTTTTCTTCTAACACAGCCTCAATGTCTCAGCAAGTTGAAATTCCTCAGTGTACAGGTAGGCTGACAAACCCAGAATGCTCCCACTCTGGAAAAGATTGGGTTTGAATTCCTGTGAATTTTTTTTTTTTCCATAAAGCAAGTGTCAAAGTGTATCTGGAGCTATTTGGCTGGTGCCGTGTGACAAATAAATGCTTCATTTCATTCTGTGACACAGATTAGATTCTGAGATTTTTCATCTATCCAAGCTACAAGTTGGATTCTTGTCTTTCCCAACTAATAAAATATAAGATGCAGTTTTGGACCTACTAATGTGTTCCCTTCAGAAATGCAGAAGAGTGGTCACCCTATATTATGATATGACTAATTTTTTTCTGGAAAAGGTATGTCAGAATTAACAGTCAAAATTGATGCTTGGTATTTCTTGAACTGGGACCTAATGAAACAAAATGCACTGCTTTGTTTTTCTGTAAACAAAGTGTTGTATTACTTCTTGGCCATTGCTGAAATCAGATGAACAGTTATGACTTTTATTTTTTGAGGGTGGGAAGACATTTTCTTTACTTTGAAACATCCTAACAGAAGGAGGATAAAGGTCCTCCAATTCTAAATGTAATAAATAATGCTATTATTTTAAAGTATCAATGCTTTTTTATTATAATATTGTGTTCTGGAGTTCTTCATTCTTCCCTTTAACACATACTGTATGCTTACTGACATAAATTTCAAAAACGTTGTTCTCTTAACCATTTTACAATTTCCCATGGTGTGTATTGTTTGAGGTTTTTTAAAGTAACTTTGAATTTATTTAACAGATGTAGTCTTCACACTCCTTTCAAGCTTATTATCACACCTCTCTCTATTCAACAGTACCAACACCATCCCACTCATCACAATCCCACCTGAATCAAAGGCAACTTGTTTCTTGTTGTTGGAAGCTTTGAATGAATAATTCATCTGGAAGGGCCTTCTATGTTGTACATTTACAGAAGACAGAGCAATTATTTTGTCAATCACAGTGGCTCTGTCAGTACTCAGTTCCATACAGTATGTGTTCCAACTGTACAGGGGATGACAAGCATCTGAGATTACCAACTGTGCTAATCCTGGCCATCCTTTTAGCTTCTGTTTGACAGAGCATTCAAATTCAAGTCTTATTCTAGCACTGCATTGAGAAACCAGTGTCAAATTTTCCTATTTTTTCCCACCAATACAGTTTGGTTGAAAGTTCTTACATATATCGCAACCAAACTGGCACAAGCCATACTTGTCTCCAGAGAGTTACATTTAATTCTGGGTCCTGAACTCCCAGTTTTGTCATGTCTAGTCAGACGGGGTCTGGGCCTCAAGTTGGCTCAGTATGAAGCCAAAGCTCCAACTGATAGTGTAGAAATCTTCATACATGGAACCCTCTAGGCCTAAACATATCCCTGTCGACACAAGTTATGCTCAAGTGTAGTCCCTTGGAGGATGGACTCCCTGTAATTTCTCTGGAGACTAATCTTTATAAAACTATTTTTTATTAATTGGTCATGCAGTACAGCTGGATGCATAAAGGAATTGGAAGAGAAGCTGAAGATCTTTCACTCTGAAACACACAAAAATGGGGACAGATAAGATGCAGCACTTCAGAGATGGAGATTAACATATCATTAGACTCTGAAAGTAGAGATTTAAAAAATACATTATTTTTGCTCTTGTTTTAAAATTTTTGCATTTTATTTTTAAACTAAGTTCTGATAATATGACAAGTGTATGTTTAATACACCAAGGAAAATCTGAATGACTGGTATTAAGTAGGTATGACTTCCTGTTCCCGAATACTGCAGGTACTTAAATACATCAGCAAGTGGTGCAGCATTATAGCAGTAGTTCTCTACAGCAAAGACCCAACATCTACACCATAGATGTTATTCAGGGAATAGCTTCAGAGCAACTATAGCCTCATTCAGTGAGATGAACAGTCAATAGCACTTGAGGCATATTTGGTGTGCTTCTGATTTGGCTTTGTAGAAAAGTAACACAGCTCACATAGTTCAAGACTGAAACAAAGTCAGTCAAAAGATTAGATATGTTTTAAAAACATGATCATGTTCCGAACTAAAATCTTAATGTACAACACAAAGCTACCAGATCTGAGAACATGAGCCTTAAAAGAAGATGCAGGTTTAGAGGTAAAGAACAGATCTAAGACCTTTAAAGATTAAGGAGGATGGAGAAACTGCCAACCATTTCCCCTCCTCCCCCACTCTGATATTTATGAATTTGTAACATAAGATTAATAGCTATGGAATTATTGCTTACCTCTACAGGAGGTTACATGTCAGCCTCTGGAAACCAATAAATCCTCCAAATAAAGAAATATATCATTGTGTATGTACGTGTAATAATAATAATGACTAATTCCATTCCTTAAAGGAATTGCATTTCTAGCACATATTCTTAACAACTAGATGTCTTTTAGACATAGTGGTGAAATGTGCTGCAAAACTTCCATTTAGAAGGCTACTGTTGAGTATGATCATATTTAGTTTGCCAATTAAAGTTGTTTTTCCCCTTTAGAAGAGGAATTAGAAATGGCTTATTGTAAGAATCTTTTCTGAGACAGGTTCCTATACCCAGCCTGTTATCTATGAAAGTTTCCCTCCTAACAAAGATTTGTTGTTTGTAAACAGAGAGGGACTTGTGGGTGGAATGGGGATTGGTGGCTGTCTTGGTCACAGTGACCATGAAGCATTTGGGTTTCAAATCAATGATGATAGAAGAAAACCTGCCAGCAAAACTTCAACTCTAGACATAGGGAAAGCAGGCTTTAGGCTGCTGAAGGAGATAATTAGTACCTGGGAATCTCCTTCTGAAGGTATTGGGGTTCTTGAATGCTGGTCACTTTTTGAAAACCATCTCTTAAGAACACAGAAGCAGACAACTCCAAAGTGTCAGAAGTCAAGCAAGCAGGGGAGAAGGCCAGCTTGGCTGAGCCAGGATCATCTAGAAATCAGGCAGAAAAGGAAAGTGTACAGACACTGGAAGCAAGGCTAGGCAATGTGGAAGGATTACAGAGGTTCTGTTTGCTGCTTCAGGGAGAAAATTCATGCAGCCAAAGCTGGATTAGAGTTCAAGCTGGCCAGCACTGTGAAGGACAACAAAAAGGACTTTTTGAAATATGGTAATGGCAAAAGTCACCTGTGAGTTTCCTCAGGGCTCAATTTTAGGGCCAATGCTCTTTTATGAAAGATCTGGATGCAGAAATCAAATGTACATTGAGTAAGGCTGCCAATGATACTAAACTAGGAGGATCTGTGGACTCCCTCGAGAGTGAAGAGGCCTTACAGAGGGATCTGGATAGAACAGAGAGCTGGGCCATCACCAAACACATGAAATTTAAGAAGAGCAAATGCAGGATTCTCCACCTGGAAGAAGGTAATCCTGGTTATATGTACAAATTAGGACACAGGAGGCTGGAGACCAGCCCTGTGAAGGAGATGGGGGTTTGGGATGATGGCAAGTTGAATATGAGTCAACAGTGTGCCCTGGCAACCGAAAGGGCCAACCATGTCCTGGGGTGCATCAAACACAGCGTAGCCAGCTGGTTGAGGGAGGTGGTTGTCCCATTCTACACTACATTGGTACAACCCCATCTCAAGTACTGTGTGCAGCTGTGGGCTCCTTGATATAAGAAGGACATCAAACTACTAGTGTGTCCAGAGGAAGGTGATCAAGATTGTGAAAGTCCTTGAAAGCAAAAATTACAAGGAGTGGCTGAGGTCACTTGGTTTGTTCAGCTTGGAGAAGGCTGAGGGGTGACCTCATGGCAGTCTACAACCTTAATTGGGGTAGCAGAGGAAGAGGTGCTGATCTCCTCTCTGTGGTGATCACCAATAGGGCGTGAAGTAATGAAATGAAACTCTGTTAAGGGAGGTTCAGCTTGCACGTTAGGAAATGGTTCCTCACTTAAAGGGTAGCTGGTCAATGGAACAGGCTCCCTAGGGAAGTGGTCATGGCACCAAACCTCCAAACCTGTCAGAGTTTGAGGAGTGTCTAGAAGATGTTCTTAGTCATATGGTTTAATTTTAGGTGGCCCTGCAAGGAGCCGGAAGTTAGACTTGATAATCCATGTGGCTCCCTTACAACTTAAGGTATTTTATGATTCTATGATCAGTAAATTGTTCAGTGCGTTTAGTCCATAATCCCTCTCCTTTGGTGCTAGCTGTGAACAGTCATTTTAGTTATCTTAACCTTTCCCTATTTACAGTTTTATGGCTAAATCATGGTCTCCCAATCCTGGAAGGCACATTCAACTACACCTTGAAGAATGTCTTAACTAGCATAATAGAAGGCAGTGAAAGCAAGTGTCCTGGTTTCAGCTGGGATGGAGTTAATTTTCTTCTCAGTAGCTGGTGCAGTGCTGTGTTTTGGCTTTGATGTGAGAACCATGTTGGTGGGACACTGATGGTTTTAGTTATTGCTGGGTAATGCTTTTACCAAGTCAAGGATTTTTTTGTTTCTCAGGCCCTGCCAGTGAGAGGCCTGGAGGGACACAAGACATTGTGTGTGGACACAGCCAGGACAGGTGACCCAAACCAGCCAAAGAGGTATTCCATACCATGGGACGTCATGCTTGATATAGAAACTTGGGGTGTTGGCTGTGGCCTGGGGATCATTTCTCAGGGACTCCCTGGGCATCGGTCAGTGGGTGGTGAGTGGTTGTACTATGCATCACATGCTTTCTCTATTTTCCTTTGTATTATATCCTTTCCCCCATCTTTCCATTGTAACTGTTACCATTATTATTATTATTGTTATTATTACTATTATTATTGTTATTATTATTGTTCTTTCCTTTTTATTTTGTTTAAATTTTCAAATTGTTCTTATCTCAACCCTCAAGTTTTACATTCCTTTCCGATTCTCCTCCTGGCCCCTCCGGGTAGTGGGGAGTGAGCAAGCAGCTGCGTGGGACTTGGTTGCCAGCAGGGGTTAAACGACAACAGCAAGTCAGCTACACAACTCAGAAAGTCATAGCAATCTTCCCTTGAAGCACTTAGGTATCACATACAAAGAAGAACTCCACACTTTCTATGAGCAACATTGAAAACAGTGTAGGGCCTACACATATTCACTCTAATGAGAACCACAGACAGACGAAACATCTGTGAGTTTGGGGTGTATATTTTCTCCAAAATAGCCACTATTACTTTCAATTGCAGTAATAATATTATTATCTTCTTTTTAAAAAAGATCGTGAAAGGTTTTGAGGATTTTGAATGTTACCTGCAAAACAAAAGCCGTTTATTTTGGAGTGACATGTATGCAGTGCCTCCAAAGGGAATATTCAAATAAATAGTACATATTGGCATATACAACTCCTCACAGGCTCTTGATTCATGGAAACACTTCCTGTCCACCCTTTCCACCACTGCCTGTGCTTAAATCCTGTAATTTTCTACATATTAAATGTAGTAAATAAATAAATAATAATAAATATAAATAAGTGCTTATGTATTCTGAATGGATGCTTATTAAAACATGGCTAGTAGTTCCTTTAAAATCTTGTCCCTGTTTCCATGGGGCTTATTTCCAAGAATAGTCACATAAGTATTAATGAGATTATATGTACAATTAAACATTTCTTTATAGTAATAAAGGTAATCAGCTATTAGATTATTGATTTTTCTAAATTCTGGTGAACTCTCAATGTAACTAGAGTTGAATTGTAAAGTGTATTTCCCTAACGCAAGACTTGCTGAAACTTCTCAAGTTCTTTCATCTAAAAACAGCTCAGAAATTTTATGATAAAAATAGGCCAGTCCTTTTTCCAGTCTCCTATGTGTCACATTATTTCTCAAACCCAAGTCATTTGAAAAAAATAACCAGCAAATTTCTTCCAGTCCAATGATCCTGGACTGGAAATGGCAGGGCAGAAGTGTTGCACGAGATCACGCAAAATTGAGCACCTGAACCTGAGTTAAACACCTCAAAAAAGGAATATCCTGCACAATGGATTCTTGATTTCCTGGCAATATTCTGTTCTGCTTATATACACTTCATCAACTTTAAAATTCTAATTTTATACAAAATTTTCATGAGAATTTGCTTAAGTTAGTATATCCTACATTTAGGATAGATTTTGATGTAGTTGGGTGTTTCTGGTGAAAAATAGCTCTATTGATAAATTTGCTACTTTTTTCCCAAGCAAGAGAGAAGGCTGGTGGCAAAGCAAAATAAATATTGTGAAACTTACTCTTGAGAACTCTCTGACTCAAATAATGTCATGTATCTTCTCAATTTTCATTCTGTATGCTAGCTAATTGCCTCTAAAAGTACCTCATTTCTTTTATGACTCAAAAAGGAATGGCCTGTCTTTTGTTTGCTCTTTTCGTTCCTTAATGTTATCCAAATAGGATGCTGCTAAATGGTTATTCAAAGAATATGATGTAGAAGTGGCTGAAATTATCTTTGACCACTTATTTTCTTCCACATGAATCCTTTCATCTATATGGAGGAGAAAAAAAGGCAGAACATTTGACTTGTGCCATAGCATTAAATACCTGCATTGTGATATGTGTTCTCTTTATATTTTTACAGCTATTGTTTTATAAAGTCACCCCTGTTGTTAAAAATATTTTTCCTTCACAGGCATGTTTAGGTACAGTTATGTCTAAATGAAGAGGAAGTCAGAATACCCAGCTAATCATCTCAGTCATACTACTGTGGAGTTACTGCATAGCCTTGGGCCAGTCTCTAAACCTCCATGAACATTAATTTTATTCTCATTTCCTAAGAAGAATTACAGTAAAGAGTTTTAAGATCAGATACTACAATGATTGATGCTAAAGAGAGAATATAGATATAAAACAATTATGTTTGAACTTCAAAGTGACAGTTAATTGATGTATATTATCCATCAAGACATTATAATTATTTTAAAAACTGCTTATTCACTTTTCTCCCAAGTCCAAAACCAAGAAAAGAAACTAAAATGAAATACTATTTAGCCACAAATATGGCAATTTATCAACACATTTAAATAAGTGTTAATTTGTAAGCCTTTCTTCTGATTCTCAAGCCTAGAAAACTTTTTTCGAAAGTTTCTTTTTTTAACTGAGCTTGTGAATTATTTAAGATGAAAATGCAGCACAGGGCATGGCTCTGTTCAAAAGCAAAGCTTGCATGCCCAATTTTAAAAAACATTTTACAAAAAGTATGAATCTCCTAAATTCTAATCTGTGGTAAAAGTAATTTAAGTCTATGGAAAAATACTTCTGGTATTGTTAAATCACAGTTTATTTTGCCTGAAATATTTGTAAATTCACAGACACTTTAACTGTTATAAACCAAATTAGTTTTTAAATTTATTAAGAATCTACTTCCCTTTCTATGAAGCTCAAACGTTCATTTTTTATACAACATTATGTAATTCTGCTATTAAATCTTTGTTAAAATTATGCAGAATGGAGGATTACGTTTATGCTAGACTTCAACAAAAAAAACAATAATCTGGTGTCTTTAATTTTACAGGCAGTGCTTTTTTTCCTAGTACATTTGCAGGGAGAAGCTTGTAATTCTGGGATTATTATTTTTTCCTAGACAATACTGATGCCAATTTACTGACTTCTTACATTTACCTTCAAGACATTAGAAACAGTGTTTTAAAAGAGGGACATTACATTTAAAAGGTATTAAATGTTCATGATGCTGTAGAAGTTAATGAAAAATCTTAATTGTGTTATTATATGTCTTTTTCAAATATGTATAATTTGTGGTGTTTTTTAATGCTTTTTTGCTGTAAAGTAGCTGCAAAAGATGCTTACATTTAAATAAATGACCCTTAGAGTTACTTGTGCATGGGTAGTTTTTTCCACATTGTGACTGTAGCATTCATTATGAAAGGTGGTAGGTCAAGAGCACTAGAGAAACTCTAGTTATCTGTAGCATGGATATTATTCAAGTAATATAGTTTTATGATTTGTTGCACTGTTTTATCCACTATCCATCTTGCTTCAAAACCTAGCTGACAAGAAATAAATGTATTTAATATGGACAGTAATTAAGGTTCACTAATTATAAACACAATAAAAAACCATTGAGAGGCCAGTGTAGACATGTCCCAACTGTTTTAAAGTCTGGTTAACATCACAGCCTCTTTACATTGCCAAAAGTAATTGCTTCATATGAGGACTGTTTCATTATTAGTAAAATTAGAAAACACAGCTTCTGATCAAAACATAGAATAACAAATAAAAGGAGTGACTTGGAAGTAAATTTTTCTGAAACCATACCATGTGCACATGGATGTAATGAACATTGCCAACAGTTCAAAAGATGTTGTACCTTCCTACTGCTACAATACCTGACTCTCCAGGCAGGCTTTCAGCCTTTGTAAGAGTTTCCCTAGTGGAACAAATTTCACATGTGCCTTGCAGCTAGTAGAGGATTAATGAAACATGTGCTTACACTGTTATTTCTCTTCTGACTTGTTTTCAATGGCTAAAGTCATGTGCTCTCTGAAAGCAATGCACTGTAAGTTGGTTGTTTTTCTCTCAGTTTGCAATTCACATTTATCTGTGGCAATGTCATTAGTAACAAACCTAATCACAACCGCTAAACAGTTTGATTAATTCAGAACGGTTGAATGATGATGGGTTTTTTCCTCAAATACCAGAATCAAATCTTATTCCTGCTTGTTCTGAGCCACAGATCTCCAACAGAAGAACGGAAATTGCTTTAAAGGCACTTTATTCCTCTAAAAAAGAACTAAGCCAAAAGCCAATGCCACCACCAGTCTGAGAAGAGTCTACGGGCTTCACCAGGAAAGGTGAGAAGCTGAACTCAGAGCCAGCTGATTACCCCTGTTCTAAGCCTCCTTTTGTTAGAAAATTGCTTTGGACCATTATACAAGGCAAGTCATTTATGTCAGCCATGGGACTATGATGGTCTGGCTTTAGCACCTGAGAAACCAACACAAAGAAGTTATAAGAAAGAGAGAATAAGTCAGTTTTGGGTGTAATGAATTAAAATATAGCTGAGGCATTAATGAGACTATAAATTAAATAAATAAATTAAATCAGCCATTTATTGTTATGTTTGAAAGCTGCTGTCATCGACTCATTATATTCCTAAGATGCACATTTGGCTTATCTTTCTATCTTACAGTTTTTACAGATGTTCATCTGGAGATAAAAAGTCATATGTTCAGTGAAACATAATAATTTTCAAAATGAATGGCAATAAATGTATTTCATAGACTTTTCTCTGCTTTGAGAGTTACTTCAGAACACAGGATAATTCCAGGGAGAGTAGCACATTCCAGTGTACTTCAAGAAGATTTGGATAGTACAATGATTCATTTTTAAAACAACCATCTTTCTAAAAATCCAAGAATATTCTGAGGTCAAATATTACCCAGTATAAGATACAAGGTTTTCTGTTCCCTTCAGCAACAGGATTCTCATAATTAGAAAATGATCACACAAGGTATGGTCTCACATGAAGAAACAGTGGGTGAACCGGAATAAGAGACTCCTAATTCACTGCTCCTTTTCTGCCAGTGCTTAGCCCAACGGGTTATCCTTCACTTTCGCTCAGTTTCTCTACAGAAAGTGCAATATCCTAACATCAGATTGATAACAACAGTCAAATCTACATTTGCCCTAAGGAACTCTTCAGGTTTACTCTTGACACCTTCTGACTAGGAATGAAAGGGCTACTAAGAAGTTATCTCCCAAAGTACAAGGCTTCTAAGGACACCTGACAAAAAAAATAATTATTTTCAAGGAGGAGAGGTTTATTCTGCCAAAAGCAGTATATACACAGATCCCAGCAAGGAATTCGGCTCATCTTACTCCCCACTCCGATCCCCCCCCCAAAATAAAAAATGTGCTCTGCAAATTATTTTGCTCTCCCTAATATCAAACGAAAAATTGAAAATGTTTTAATATAAAATTTGCTATTATGAGTTCAGAAAAAATATCTTTCTGTCACAGTCATCTGTATTTTTGCCACTTCTACAAAAGTTTAACAATATTGCTAATTAACTTTTGGGGTTTTTGTTTGTTTCCTAGAAGAAAAATGAGGTTCGTTAGACCGGTGATTGGTATCAGTAGTGCCAAAAGCCCTTAAATTCCTTAAAGCAAAAGATATATGTCATTGTTGTAGTCTTTCAAGAGTTACAGTGGATGAACTTGCCTCAAAACAATTGACACCACCTCCAAACGCAAGCTCTCCCTAGACATAAACCTACAGTCCAGCGGATGTACCTTACATTTCTTTTCCTGGCTTCTTTTCTGCTACTTCCTCCTCCTCCACTATTTTTTATTTTTCCTAGCATCACTGCTTTTACACCAAAACTTCTTGAACCTCTATCAGCTGTGTCAGAAGTACCTACCACTAGAAACCATAGAATAGTTTCAGTGCTGGAGAAGAGACAATAAGGTTAGCTGAGAAAGATGACCTAGTAGCTCTGCACTGAATGATCTACTTTAGGAGCAGAAATAATTGATGTAATTAGACCAGATAAATTTAAGAATTTAAGAGCCACACCTACTACTATGACACCAATTACACACTGTGTATATATTTGTTTAAGAAAGTGAAACCATTTAATCGAGCAGAGAAAACTCAGCACAATAAGGTCTCAGATCACGTACCATAGTAACAGGAAATACAAAAATGTTTGTAAATTAACTGGAAAAAAAGTATAAAAATAAGCACAGCAGAAATCGCAAACTCTGAAACCACACTGTTCCTCGGCATGTTATACCTCTGTGAGAATTACCTCACCTTAATTAAAATATACTTATGCAATTTCTCTAGAGACCCTGAAACAGTTTCTAAAGACATTCACTGCGATTCATGCTAACCTAACTGGTCTGTAATTTCCTCATATGGCTCGAGGTTCTTTCCTTAATAATTGGATTATGCTGGCCAGTCTTCAGCCTTCAGGGATTTCTCCTGAACTAAATTAATTGGAACAACATACGATAAAGCTTTTCCAATTCCTTTCCTCACTTCTTTTAGCACTTTTCGAAGACTGGTATCTAGTCCTTAGGTCTAGATGAATTTAAGGTCTTAATCTGGTCAAATTCTTTGCAGAAACCATGCTCTGTATAGTCTATATTGGTAATCTGAACTATGGTGAATACTAGCATCCGAAAACATAATACAAAACATATTTTTTTCTTTTTTTCCCCCTATAAAGGATTCTTCTAGGTGGAAAGTTTGTGGAATAAGCCCATGAACAGGGAATAGTCTGGAGACTTTTCTACTATCACAGAATTTCCAGATGGGGGGTCTGCACCATCTACGCCAGTGGTGGCTGATGCCTCCACCCAGACAGAGTTGCTGAAGGGAGAGGCTGCAGTGCAGGCCTTGGGCTGCAGGACAAGCCCACACCTTTCTCCTGAGGCAGGGACAGGCAGCAGACCTGTCTGCAAAACTGTGCCCAGATGGAGGACCTCCTGCAGCAGGTGGCTGAGCTGCAGGAGGCGGTGAGAAGGCTGCGTAACATCAGAGAGGCTGAGAAGGAGTTAGACAGCTGGTTCCAAGCACGGTCTACAGTGCACCTACAGCCCACAGCCAAACAGTCAGCTCCCCAACCACCCCCCATCCCACCACTCCCACCCCAGCACACACAGGAGGGAGGGAGGCCAATAATGCAGAATGGAAGCTCACAACAGCAAGGACTTGCAGGAGGAAGAGACTTCCCCCAATGCCTGAGGTGCCGCTGTAGAATCACTACATCACTCTGCAAACTTGAAGAGAAAGGAGCCATAACATCAGGGGAAACACTGAAGCCTGAGTATGGCAGCCTGACCTGCCTGTTGTATAACAAGTGCAACTAAGAAAAGCTGATGGGTGACAGTAATAGGTGACTCTGTTCTGGGAGGTATGGAGACACCCATTTGCCAACTTTGATGCACTTTTCAGAAAGGTGTGCTGCTTACCAGGGGCCCATGTCAGGGATGTCACCAAGTCACTACCAAGTCTTGTACAGTCCACTATTATGTGCTGCTGTTGTTTCATGTGTCCACCAGTGATGCAGACAGGAGCAGCCTGAGAAATATCAAGAAGGATTATAGGGCCTTGGGAGAGGTGGTAAGTGACTCTGGAGTACAGGTGATTTTTTCATCAGTCCTCCCAGGCAAAGGGAAGGGGTTTGAAAAAGCCAGTCAAATCTGGAGAACAAGCAGCTACAGGACAGCTGCCACAGTCAGGGGTTCAGCTACTTAGACCATGGGACCCACTTTGAGGACCCTGGTCTACTGGGGGCTGATGGGGACAGAGAAGGGGAAAAGAATCTTTGGTCATAGGCTTGTCAAGCTGGTGAAGCGGGCTTTAAATTAGTCAGGGGAGGGGAACCTCATTCCATCTGACTCCTACCAGTTTGATACCAGTGCCAGCAGGAGAAGTCCAGAGCCTGAAGACAACTCACAGGTCAGCAGGAGAGCACCTGAAGACCAGCACAAGGGAATTTCAACCACTCCAGCCAGTAAGTCAGCTTCAACAGGGGCCCAACTTAAATGTCTTTATGCAAACACATGTATCATGGGGAATAAAAAAGAGGAGTTAGAGATATGTGCATGCCTGCAGGGCTACAATCTGATTGATATCATGGAGATGTGGTGGGATAGATACTATGAGTGGACTGTTGGAATGGAAGGATACAGGCTCTTTAGGAACGACAGGCAGGGGAGATGAGGAGGGGGTGTCACCCTCTATGTCAGTGACCAGCTGGAGTGCATGGAGTTATGCCTGGGGGTGAACGAGGACCTGACTGAGAGATTATGGGTCAGGATTAAAGGAAGGGCAGGGACAGGTGATATTATAGTGGGGGTCTGCTACAGGTCGCCTGACCAGAAAGACCAAGCAGATGAGGACCTCTATAGACAGATAGGAGCAGCTTCACATTCATAAACCCTGGTCCTCGTGAGGAACTTCAATGACCCTGGTGTCTGTTAGAGGGACAAGGACAACACAACAAAGCATAAGCAATTCAGGAGATTCCTGGAATGTAACTCCCTTCTCAAGTGATACAGGAGCCAGTGAGGAGAGGTGCTGTGCTGGATCTTGATTCTACCAGCAGGAAGAGGCTGATGAGGAATATGATGCTCTGGGCAGCCGTAGATGCAGTGACCATGAAATGGTGAATTTCAAGGTCCTTAGAGCAGCCAGGATGGTGCACAGCAAGCCCACTGCCCTGGACTTCAGGAGAGCAGACTTTGTCCTCTTCAGGGATCTGCTTGTTGGAGTACCATAAGGGGACAGCGGCCCAAGAAAGCTGGTTAGTATTCAAGGATCACCTCCTGCAAGCTCAACAGCAATGCATCCTGATAAAGAGAAAGTCATGCAAAAACGCCAGAAAGCCTTCATGAATGAACAAAGAGCTCCTGGACAAACTCAAACACAAAAAGGAAGCCTACAGAGGGTGGAAGCAAGGACAGGCAGCCTGGGAAGTATACAGAGAAATTGTCCGAGCAGCCAGGGATCAGGTTAGGAAAGATAAAGTCCTGGTAGAATTAAATCTGATCAGGAACGTCATTCTATATGTACATTGGTGGTAAAAGGAAGACTAGGGAAAATGTGGGCCCTCTCCAGAAGGAAGGGAGAGACATGGTTACCCAGGATACAGAGAAAGCTGAGGTACTCAACAGCTTTATTGCCTCAGTATTGACTGGCAAGTGCTGCAGCCGCACCACCCAAGTCACAGAAGGCAAAAGCAGCAACTGGCAGAATGAACAACTTCCCACTGTAGGAGAAGATCAGGTTTGAGACCATCTAAGGAACTTGAAGGTGTAATAGTCCACGGGACCTGATGAGATGTATCTGTGCATCCGAGGGAACTCGTGGATGAAATGGCTAAGCCACTATCCATCATATTTGAAAAGTCATGGCAGTCTGGTGAAGCTCCCACTGACTGTAAAAGAGGAAACCTAACCCCCATTTTTGAAAATGAAAAAAAGGAAGACCTGGGGAACTACAAGCCAGTCAGTCTCACATTTGTGCCCAGCAAGATCATGGAGCAGATCCTCTTGGAAACTATACTAAGGCACATGGAAAATAAGGAGGTGATTGGTGACAGCCAACATGGCTTCACTAAGGGAAAATCATACCTGACAAATCTGGCGGCCTTCTACAATGGGGTTACAGCACTGGTGGATGAGGGAAGAACAACTGGCGTTATCTACCTGGACTTGTGCAAAGCATTTGACACAGTCCCACATGACATCGTTGTCTCTAAATTGGAAGGACATGGATTTAACAGATGGACCACTCAGTGCATAAGGAATTGGCTGGATGGTTGCACTCAAAGAGTTGCAGGCAACAGCTCAATGTCCAAGTGGAGACCACTGACAAGTGGCACCCCTCAGGGGTCCATACTGGGACCAGGGCTGTTCAACACCTTTGTCAGTGACATGGACAGTAAGATCAAGTGCACCCTCAGCAAGTTTACTGACAGCACCAATCTGAGTGGTGCAGTCAACAGCCTGGAGGGAAGGGTTGCCATCCAGAGGGACTTTGACATGCTCAAGAAGTGGGCCCATGAGAAACTCATGAAGTTCAACAAGGCCAAGTGCAAGGTCCTGCATGTGGCTCAGAGCAATCCCAAGCACAAATATGGGCTGGGTGGACAATGGATTGACAGTAACCCTGAGGAGAAAGACTTGCAGGTGCTGGTGGACAAGAGGCTCAACATGGCCCAGCAACACGCACTTGCTGCTCAGAAAGCCAACTGTATCCTCAGCTACATCAAAAGAATCATGACCAGCAAGTCAGGGAAAATGAATCTTCCCCCCTACTCTGCTCTCATGAGACCCCACCTGGTGTATTGCATTCAGCTCTGGAGCCCCCAGCATAAGAAGGACGTGGACCTGTTGAAGCCACTCCAGAAGAGAGCCATGAGGATGATCAGAGGGCTGGATCACCTCTCCCATGAAGAAAGGTTGACAGCTGAGGTTGTTCAGCCTACAGAAGGTAAAGAAGGCTCTATGGACATCTTATAACAGCCTTCCAGCACCTAAAGGGGCATGCCTACCAGAGAGCTGGAGAGGAACATTTTACAAGGGTACATAGTGATAGGACAAGGGGGAATGGCTTTAAACAGAGAGTAGATTAATTTTAGCTATAATGAAGAAATACTTTACTGTGAGGGCGGTGAGATACTGGAACAAGGTCTCAGAGGAGCTGTGGATGCTGCATCCCTGGAAGTGTTCAAAGTAGGCTGGATATGGCTTTGAGCAATCTGGTCTTGTGGAAGGTGTCCCTGCCCATGGCCGGGGTGTGGAACTAGATGATCTTTAAGATACCTGACATCCCAAATAATTCTATGACTCCATAATAGCATTTATTCACAGAATTTTCTATTTGAAGTATCTCAGGGCACCTGAAAGACCTTCAAGACAGATTACAGCTGCACAGGATCTGGGGAACGCTTGCCTTGTGCCTGAGACTGGGAATGAACAGTTTTGAAACCTGCATGTGGCCTCTAACATGTAAGAAAAAATTTCTCACTCTGTGTATAAAGTTCTGACTCTTGACACAGCCATCAAAAAAGGGTTTGCCTGAGTAACAAGAAAATTGTTTCAGTTGTGCCTTTCCTAAACTTAGAATTTAAAAAAAAAAATTAGTTTGAGCAAAGCAAACAATGTTAAGGTCCTAAATATGATGTAGTTAGTTAATTAAATATGACTTACAATTTTCTTATTGGGGAACAGTATTAGCTACATCTTCAACATGTCTGAAAGATTTATTTTGTCCTATGCCAGCAATTTGAGTAAAACCAAGGAAATCTGAAAACTTCTGTGGATTTTATCTTTCACAGACCTATGGATATTAACTGCAGTCAATCATTTCATTCAATAATGTTATTTGCTCCCTTGAGATTAATTTATAATCATGTGCTCTGGTTTCACTGATTTCTATTGAATCTTTTTGTAGTAGTGAAATCAGGGTCAGCATTAGAAATTGCCATATGTATTGAGTATACCTAGCAAATTGTTATTTAGTGTAGTCTGAATATTCAGAATATTTGACTTGGAATATTAGTATTGAATGTCTGTCCCTTTCTTATGGAGTTTTGAGGAAATTTTGTGGCTATTAAAATACTGTCTGTTCCATTGTTAACAGTGTCAATTTATGCTACTGAGGTTTCTTGATGACTAGGTTTTCCTTTGATGTTAAAAATATAAGTCAAGGGTATTTGCCTCTTTAGAATTTTAGTAGAAGTCCATGACATGTTTATTTAGAAGGCTTCTGGTGGGTCCTGTAATACCAAGTGCATTACTCTTTTTCACTCACAGACCTCTCTCACCTTTTCCTATCCCCTTGGTTTATGAATAAATAATCCATGCATTCATATTTTCCACTTGTCAAACTCAGGCAGCAGTGAAAATAAGCAGCACAAATTGGCATATAATGCACCTTATTTCCATGTAGAAGCAGGTGCATTTTCTTCAGCATAAGTGGCAAGATGACACTGATCCGCTTTGACAGGGAGACTGATCTAAAATTACTCAGCACACTTTGCCACTGGTTGGGGGAGAGTTTCCCATGAGCTTGTTCTGAAATTCTTCAGTCCCCAGGGTGTTAATTAAAATTTACTGGATAATATTTGCAAGGCTCAATGGTTTTAGTTACATCAATTATCAGTTACTAAATGTTAGTGCCAGAGATGACATCTGATAATTGGATGCTTTATTCAAGGTATTCAAGAGGGTTTCTCCCTACCCCCCACCCTCTTTTTTTTTTTATTTTCCCTTAAGTTCTTGAAGAAACTAAATGAACTAAGTGTCTCAGACAGCCTTTAGACTAAAAATTACTTAGATAAGAGTTTAATTATCTGTCTATCCTTGGGTTTCTTGTCAGGTATTAGATAAGGATTTACAAAAGAGGGACAGACTCAATACAAAAGCCTTAAAAAAATTCAAAAATGCAGAAGCCAGAAGCCCACTTGTGTTATAATTTTATTAACCAAAACCACAGGTCAGGTCAGTGCTGAGAAAAGAAAGGAGTACCTCCTATTAAAACTCACTGCTCAGTTCAGATTCACTCAACAAACGCTCAGATTAGAGACTGGCTAATCACATGTGCAATAAACAGCAGTTTCTTTCAGCTTACTAAAGTACAGCTATCAATGAAGTTTACAGTCTAGATGGCTACCAGCTAGCTCCTTTCCCTCTTCCCTTAATGTTTCATCAATACACTGAAACACAGACACTCTGAAAGAGATAGTTTTACTATTTTGTAACTAACAGAAGAAAAGTGCTTCCTTATATTCTGATTTATTTTTATTTTATTTATTTAATTTAATAAATTATTATTTAAATTAAATTATATTTTATATATATACACATGTATATAATATATAAATAATAATTAAAAATAAATTTATTAATTAATACTACAACAGAGGTTTTTCCCCACATCCTTTAAAGTTTCTGATCAATTTCTTGCAATAGTGCAGGTAAGGTACACACTTACCAAGGACCTGCTCTTCCTGGTCTCTATAGCTCAACGAGACCATGCCCTTGTTCATGCCTCGAACTGGCCAGCCCCAAGAACGAGGGCATACTGAAATGGTAAAACATTTGCATCCTTCAAAGGCAGCTTTCAACTATAGTTCATATTCCCCATGGCCTTCATGACCCTACAATAACACAGCAAAGGACAAAGCTACAGGATTTGTCTCTGTAGCAGCCACTTCTGTAACCTACCTAAAAATTAGAAAATTCACTGCAATACTTGTCAGAAGTAGGTAACACATCAAGTCAGCACATGAAACAGAGGGGGAAAACACAACCAAAACTGCAAGCTCATGAACCTTTGCCAGCTGTTACATCCCAGGCTGTAGTTTACTTTAACTGAAACTGCTTCGTCTGGGCAAGAAAAAAAGAAAATGTTAGGGAAGAATAAGGCTGTAGGACTTCAACATGACAAGGCAAAATTAAAGTCTGACTTCAAAATTGTATCTTCTAACAGCATATGGCCTAACACTGTGAAAGTAAATGGTTTAGCCACAATTCCATTACATAAGTTCAGTGCACTGTACCAACAGCTGTGTGTCCCTCAGCTTTCCAAATGGCTGAAGAATAACACTTCCAATCACTATGGGAAAAGCCCTGTCCTGTGCTTCAAAACAATGTGACAGCAGCAGCCAGAAGACAAGATACAGGCAAAAAGAGGGGCAGAAGGAAGATAAAAATAATGGAGAAGAAGAGAGAAAGGGCTTGGGAGGGATCAAAGTTTAGTATCATATGGGTGAACAATTTTCGCAGAAAAAAATGAGTAGAACAGATGACAGTAGGCATAAATGCCTTACATAATTTAAAATCTTAAAACAAAAATTAAAAAACCAAACAACTTAGGTCCTGATGTTCTATTGTATTCAATAATGAACATTTTGTCTCCATACACATTATGTAAACTACTGAACATATTTGTCAAATACTGTAAGTACATACATGACTTTTCAAAGCTACTTCAGACCACAGAAATTACATGTTCTTCTCATAACACACTTATGTACCTACCTCGTTACCCAGAGAAACAAATAAATTACTCTATTGCCAAATCATGCAACAAAATCCTTTTGCCACCACTGTTCATTGAGAAAAAAAACTGAGGCACCACAGCAGATTGGAGAAATGGGCAAAGAGGAACCTCATGAAATTCAGCAAATGGAAGTGCACAGTCCTGCACCCGGGGAGGCACAACCCCATGCACAAGTACATGATGAGGGCTGAACAGATTGGAAGGAGACTTGCAGAAAAAGACCCAGGGGGCCTGAAGGAGAGCAATTTCAACAAAAGCCACCACTCTGCTCATGTGGCAAAGGTGGCCTGTGGGTATGCTGAACAGCACAAGGAGTGTTGACCACAGATTGAGGGAGGTGATACTTTGCTCTTCCTTAGCACTGACAAGGACATTGCTGGTGTACTGTGCCCGTTTCTGGGCTCCCCACTACAAGTCAGACATGGATCTACTGAAAAGCATCTGGCCAAAGGCTGGACTAATATGATGAAGGGAATGGAGCACCTCCCATAGGAGGAAAGTTGAAGATTGCTGAGCCTGGAGAAGAGAAGGCTCAGAGAGGACCTCATCAAGGTCTCCTGATATCTGGAGGGAGGGTGTAAAGATGACCAAGCCAGGCTCTGTCCAGTGAGGCACAGTGACAGAGCAAAAGCAATGGGCACAACCTGAAACATGGTAGGTTCCTTCTCAACATGAAGAGACACTTTTACTGTGAGAGTGAATGCACACAGTTACAAGTTTCCCAGAGATCTCATGGACTCTCGGTCCTTGGAGACCCTCAGAAACCACCTGGACAGGTTCCTGGGCAACCTGCTCCATGTGAATATGCTTAAGTGGGGACAGCAGTCCTGGTGACCTCCAAAGGTCCCTTCCAATCTCAACTGTTTTGTCATCTCTGTCTGAAGCTTTCCCTCCATTGACAAGGGACAGGTCCTTCTCCACTGAGAGGAATCCTCAGAGGAGCCAAGTCAGGAAGCTCCACTGGCACCAAGGAGCTCACCACAGCTCCCCCATGGCATTGCTGGGCCTTTGTGCTTGGGGCACCAGCCTCTCACCACAGGACCCAACAAGCCTGAGGTTAAAACCCACTCTCAAGGCCACGAGAAGGTGGCAAGCAGCCTGCAGAGCAGGCTTTCCCCCTTCAAAAGGGCATCAGCCTTCCTAGCTGGGCAGCCGTCGGGCACAGCCCCTGGCACGCCTCTGACGGTGCTGGCGAGTGGCTGTGGCTGCCCGTGACCTCGCTGCTCCTCAGCAGCTGCAGGCTCTGTCCCCGTGCATTTTGTCCAGAGCTGCTGCGGGTGCACATGCCAGGCATGCAGGCTCCAGCCGGGCTTCTGGCTTCTCCTTTGAGCTTTCGTCTGGGGGAGAGCAGCAGCTGTGGGCGCCGAGCAAAGACAGCCCATTCCAGCTCTCATCTCTCCTCTGTCTGGCTGTTCAGGGCTGCAGGGCCTGTCGGTGCCTGTCCTGGGGCTGTGGGTGTGATGAGAGTGCCAGGGATGTCAGCAGCACTGAAGATCCTCAGTGGTCCTCCACCTCCCCTGACCAGCTCCTGCAGGTCCCTGTGCTAACCCAGCTGGTGTCTGGGGGACAGCTGAGGTGCTCCAGCTCTTCCCCTGGGCCCCTGACAGCTCGCCAGAGCCCGGCCCAGGCAGCTTGAGCACTGGGGAGGTGCCAAGGAGATCGGGGTGGGCTTCTTCTCCTGATCTCTACCCATCCCCCCCTGGTGCCCACCTTAAGGGGGTGGCAGGTGCCCAGCCCAGCCCCACTGTCTCTATCCCACCTCAGCTCCTGCCAAGCCCCAGCTGGAGCCTTTCCCACCCAGAGCCACAGTCGCTCCCCCTGCCCAGGGCCCTTCGCCCCAGCCTGCCTTGCCCTGGTCCCTGGGTAGGAGGTTGCCCCAGCACCTCTGCCCAGCGTGGGCAGCCTGCCTAGGAGCAGGTGGTCCCCTTGGCCAATCGCCAGTGGAGGCATGTGGTCAGAGAGAGGGTCTGGGGCAGATGCCCACAGTGACATGACGACCTGCCCAGCTCAGCTACCAAGGAACCCGTTTCCACTGACAGAAGGGCTCCTCTGGCAAGCGAGAGACACGGTGTCGCGCTGGGGCCCTCAAAGTCCTTGCCCCAGCAGGCTCTTGCTCCCAGCACTTCTTGGGAGCGAAACCTGCTGAGCGCGGGGGAGCGCCCGCCCAGCGCTGCAGCTGCAGCCTGCAAGAGCACTGGCAGCACACTGCGGTCAGCTCGGCCTTTTGCCTGCTCTTGCATCCAATAAACACTGAGATGCTTTCCAGGGGCTGCTTTTTGCCTAAAACCCAAGAGTTACCTATTGTAAAGAATGCTTTCCAACACTGTGGGACAATCAGCTGCCCAGTACTGTATCCTGCATACGCTGCAAGTGGAGAATGACCATGAGGACTGTGGAGATTAATCTTCTGCCTGCCATCAGTGGAAAGGTACCAGGGTGAGAGCCCAGCTTGTCCCTGGAGATTTTCAAAAGCTGTCTGGATGACTCTGGGAAACCTTATGTTGAACAAGATGACCTTCAAAGGTCCCTTCCAACCTTATCCATCCTGTAATTCTGTGGACTGAAACTCAGTGAACAGGATTGTTATTTTTGTTTCTTGCCTAAATTGTCAACTAATATAAGCTTTTGTACAGAAATATCATGGCAGGCAATCCCTCTTCCATTTTGTTTTATGTCAGAAATACTTGGCTAATATTTGCTACAAACCATTTATCTTCATGCTACCTTGAATATTAGAGATTTATAAATCATAGCCAACTGGTACGGAACAATGAGACATCACTGTGAAAAAATACACCAACACCACATAACTGGGCTGTTCAGTGCAAAATTTTTGTTAGGTATGCCTTGTTGCTTGAATGTATGCTTTTTAAAACAGGGTTTGAAATAGTCATAGGGATTCTGGAGAATTTGTCAGGGTACATTAGTCCTGTTTTTGACACTGATGGTACTTGGCAGTGGCATAGCTGAGTTCCAAAAATATTGACAAGATGGTTGAACTGGTGTCTGCATAGCTCTTCAAACTGAATTTGAGCCATTCTGTAAAGTGTGTTGAGTGGGCATTTTACCTAAGAGCATATTTCTTCCTTGCTGCGAGAATGGTTTCTGACTGTGTATGTAGTTGCCAAAATAAATCCCTTAGAGATGCTGGAAAGAGGAAGATCATTCTTCCCATGCAGAAGAACAGCTAACATTTGGTTGGCAAGATGAAGTGAAAGGTTCACTAACGCCAGGAAAGACTGCTGAGAGAAATACAGGAAATTCCACTGTATATCCACTTTTTTGACAACACAGAAGGATCTCATCATAGGGTTCTGGTTTAGCTTAATTTTATTTTTAGGCATGTTTCCTTGTTTGGTAAATTACTTAGGAGGTATATTTCTTAGAGGTTTTCTTATTTGATGGCCCTTGGTCTGTGGAAATTCACTGCCTTTCAAGGAAACATTTCATTTTATACTTCATTGTCTTAAATCATTCAAGAGGAGATGTTTTCTGAAAGGAACAAGTCTGTGGATAATCAGCTCTATGACTACAACATTGGGGGTTTATGCACACATTACTATTTTGTTTCCTTTTCTACCAAGACACTATTTTAATTTAAAAGCCCTCCAATCTCACTCTTTTCCACAATAACTTTGGGCCTTGACATTAGTTGAAAATATGTTCATATTACCTTATCTTCTGATTTAAAATAACGATAATATGATAACTTTTTTCTGAAAATGTAAAGGAAAAAAATCAGTGTGTAATGGTCCTAGCAATAAAAGAAACAATGTTTTTCATCAGCTTACATATGCTAGGCACTGAATGTAGGTTCACTTGTCACATGGCTTCTGAAGCTATATATCTGAAGCCACAGGTGTTACAGTACACGTGAGATTAAGGTCTCAACATCATTTTCCATTTTGGAAATTTCACTTTGGAGAAATCAAGAAAACATGAATACATTGCAGGTTGTATGTTTGGGTTGCAGGGGGTGCAAGGAGCAAGAAAAAAGATATTTATTTCCTTTTTGTCTTGTAATAAAAACCTTACACTTCCTCACTTACTGCTCTTCTGGAAAGTTGAGAATGTTTCTGGTCATTGGTAATGCTGATTTTGTTTTGTAAAAAGGCAATGGCTACCAATGTCTCCCACAATCAATCAAAACTTTCCTGCCTCCTCTACATTAAGCCACACTGCAATGATACTTCAATTTTATCCAGATAAAATTACCAACTTTTATCACTATTTAATTAAAGCTAAAGAAAGATGTTTCGTATTTAAAAGAAGAAAAATTACTGCTTAAAATTTTGTTTGGGGCTTTTTAATTTTTTTCCCAGATAATATTCCCTATAAAAAGTTTTGAACAATTAGCCATTATCTAAAGGACTATCAACGATTCAGAAAATGACAAGCAATTAATGTAAAGGTGTCTACTGTCATGGGAAATATACTCTCTTTGAAAAAGTACTGAGCAATAGAATTGTTTCATAATTTATAGAAGAAATAGAGCTAAGACAGTTTTTATTTATTTAAGTATTTATTTATATTATGCATATATAATATAAGTATATATAATATATTCTATATATGCTTATAAGTATTTAAGACACAATTTCTAGACCAAAATATATACATGCACACTACACAGTACGTGAGCTGTACACAGCCTATTTCCGTCCTCCCAAAAGTATCAGCTCCTGTATATGAGCTAAACAGATACTCCACATAGACATACTTCCATACATAGAAATACATACACAGAGTAATTCCAAGATCTATGGCATGTGTAAGTTTGATCGCATAGTATACATGTTTTCAATGAAATGAAAATGGGTTTGGTTTGTGTGGCAAGGTTTTGGTACTGGAAGTGGGGGTGGGCTACAGGGGTGGCTTCTGTGAGAAGCTGCTAGAAGCTTCCCCCATGTCCAATAAGGCCAGTGCCAGCCGGCTCCAAGAGGGACCCACCGCTGGCCAAGGCTGAGCCCATCAGTGACAGTGGTAGCAGAGCTGTGGTAACATATTTAAGAAGGGTGAAAAAACCTGTGCAAAACACACCACAGTCACAAGAGAGGAAAGAGAATATGTGAGAGAAAGAACTGTGTAATCCCCAAGGTCAGTGAAGGAGGACGGGCAGAAGAGGCTCCAAGCACCAGAGCAGATCCCCCTGCAGCCCGCAGCGAAGGCCACGGTGAGGCAGGTTGTGCCCCTGCAGCCCATGGAGGTGCACAGTGGAGCAGATCCCCACGTGCAGCCCATGGAGAACACCACATCAGAGCAGGTGGATGCCCAAAGGAGGCTGTGACCCTGTGGGAAGCCCATGCTTGAGCATGTTTCTGGCAGGACCTGTGGACCCGTGGGAAGAGGAGCCCGCACTGGAGCAGGTTTGCTAGCCGGGCTTGTGACCCCTTGGGTCACGCTGGAGCAGGCTGTGCCTGAAGGGTTGCACCTCATGGAAGGGACCCACGTTGGAGCAGTGTGTGTAAAGAACTGCAGCCTGTGGGAAGGATTCATGTTGGAGATGTTCATGGGAGACTGCCTCCTGTGGGAGAGACACCATGCTGGAGCCAGCGAAGAGTGTGAGGAGCCCTCCCCCCAGGGAGGAAGGAGCAGCAGAGACAGTGCGTGATGAACTGACCACACACCCTATGGCCCGTTCTCCGTCGCTGCTGGGCAGGGAGGAGGTAGAGAATCTGGGAGTGAAGTTGAGCCAAGGAAGAAGGGCGGGGTGAGGGAAAGTGGTTTTTTAGCTTTGGGGTTTTGTTTTCTCGTTATCCTATTCTGAATCAGATTGATAATAAATTAAAATAATTTCCCCAAGCTGAGTGTTTTGTCTAAGATGGTAATTGATGAGTGATCTTAATCTTGTCCTTATATCAATCCAGAAGCCTTTCATTATATTTGCTCTCCCTTGTCTGAGAAGGGGAGGTGGTGTGCACCTGGAATCCAGACAGGGTCAACCCACTACAGAAAGTAAGGTCTTCATAGTATGTACAGTGTGCCCAATATGTATGTTGGGAAGAAAAATGCATTGGAGTGTGGATGGAGCACTCATGTGTGCACAGATGTGCTGGGAAGAAAATTTATCAGACTAAAAAAGCATTTCCTTCATGCCAAATGTCAAAAAAAATAGCTAGCTAGTCTTGGGTTTTATTTCTCCAAACAGTTCATGTATGAAGGTAAAGCAGTATAAAGGCTTCAGACCCTGTCAGTGTTGTTCAGCCTTAGACTGTATAGAGCTGCTTAGGTATATGAACTTTCTTCCTTTTATCAAAGCATCTGTGTACATGAGACTACTGAAACCAGCTAAAAAGCCTCAGATTGATGTCCAGGAAATACCACCAGCTGGAAACGAATCCTGGCCTCTGGCTGGATAAAAATGTTTCTCCATCCCTTCAGCTGCACAAGAGCAGCTTTTAGCTGCATGTAAAGATCTAGGCACATCCCCTGTTTAATTTCATTTAAAGATTCCTCTTTATTCTATTGAACAATACAACTTCCAAATGAAATCAACATTATTAAAAGTGCACACTCTTCTATCTAACATGGGCACAAATCAGGTCAGGCATTTTCAACATTGTTCACTTCTGGGCGTTACAGCTTTTAGGGGATATGTTCCCATCTCTCACATTCTCACTTTATATATGAAAGATATCAAAACTACATTAAAAAGTCTGCAATTTATATTCATGATATAGGAGGTGACCTTTTCACTCATGAGTGGTGTAGTCATGTGGAGTAGCTAATGAAAGAACCCCTGCTGAGAGCGGATAAATTTCAAACCTTCTGAATAATTATTAGACATTTTATTGTATTTATAAACCTCCTTCATTTCAAACTGTCCCTTGATTTATAAAGCCGCCTTACTCTTGTAAGCAGTAATGGTGGTCTCAACCAGTGCCAAAGATTGATGAATTGTCCATGTAGGGGCTTCTCTTCCTGGTACTGAATGCCAAAGAAACGCAGTGAAGAATAAAAAACAGAACTGTCGGGAAAAAGAGAGGACAGAGGAGGATGAAAGATGACTGAGAAGGAATGAGGGAGGGAACATCTGTACTGCACTTCACTGATGATAATCTTTGCACAGTTTATGACACAGAGACAGTGGGAACAGTGAGGTAATCATTTCACTTGCCTGTCATCTGAAAAGAGTATTTAAAATTGCAGGGTGAAATTCTGGCTCCATTGAAGTGAGTGACAAATCTCCTGTTGATTCAAATGAAGGCCAGGATTTCTATGGATTCCCTCAGGAGGGGCAGATGGGCAGACTGGCAGCTGTGCCATCTCCATGACTGTGTCAGGCTTCATCAGTATCTTAAAAGCTATCCAGAAACCCATGAGGGGTTTGAGCACCCCTTAATGTTGCAGATAACATAGATGCTTTCTCAAAACCAGTAAATTTTAAAAAGTACAATCTCAGAGGATCTGACCCTAGTGTGGAACAGCTGTACATAATAAACACTGTCCTTACAAACTAATGCACAGGTGCATGTATGTTTTAAGTAATATTTCCAGGGTTTTTTTTTCCTTTTCCCTTTCCTTCAACCTTATTCTGTGCAAGAAATGGCCTCAAAAGCATGTGACAGCTAAAAAAATATCATCAATTATAATTCCCAAACTAGAGAAAGTCCTGCTGTCATGACAGCAAGAAATCTGGATCATGAAGGCAGGAGGAGTTGTCTCACAATGTCTGAGGCACACAGTTATGAATTTCACTCAACAAACATTTCTTATGATTAACAAGCAATCCATGGACACACAGGCAGGGAGGGCAAAACTTGTAGGCTGCAGTGCAATGCACATACAGAAGCAATCTTATTTTTATAGGATTTTAACAGGAGCAGTCCATGAGGGAAGGGTGCATGGTAAGTGAAGAATGACATTCACAAGAAGTGGCTGCTTGCCTGGTTCTAACCATGGTATTGGAAGTGCTGTAAGAAAGAGAATCTGAAGGACAAGAGGGAGAAACTAAGAAACTGAAGACATGAAAAGCCAGATAGTCTTCCTATAAGCCCCTACTGTATTGCAGGGGTGGGGAGAGTGAGGTGGGGTGGGTGGTGTTATTCTTAGCTGAAATATTAAGCTGGTCACGGTACAGAGGGGTGATCATTCAATATGCTAATTTAGTAACCCAATGAGAGTCTCTTATTTGCTAAAAAGCTTCTGGGATACCTTCCTCACAACACCTTCAAAATATGAAGAGCTACCTGCACAGTGACATTGACAGCCTACCCTTCCCATACCTCTTGCAGCCATTACTGTGAAGCAGTGTGGAAAGATGGTGCAGCAAGTCACCTTAAGGATAAAAATAAACTAAATAACCAAAAAAACGGGGGGGGGGGGGGGGGAAAGAAAAAAAGGTTTTCTATGGGATTAGAGGAGGGATATGAACAAGGAATGATTGATGATAGTCTTTCCAATTGAGAAAACTTCTACAAGTTTCTTAAATTTTAATCAAACCAGAGCACACCTATATGCAATTAAAGATAAAACCAAACCTGAAGAATATGACTTTCCTGTCATAGAATTTGGAAACTATACCACTAAAAAAATTAAATTTATGCCTTATATTTGTAACCGCAGTCAGTTGATACTAAACAGAGTATGTTCATGTTTGTGAAAGTATGCTAAAATGGAAAAGTTAAAAGCCAGCTTCAGAAATAGGAATGAATCATACATAGTCATTTATAAAGTTTGATGAGGTGAATAATTTCAATTAGTTTATAAGAATTTGTGTGTGTGTTGTGTGTGTAAGAGTGTAGTATTTACACATACACACACAGAGATATCTGTATGCATATTCGCATATGTATATATAAGAGATCCTAATACTACTTGTCAGTTACTGGGTTAAGTGTGCTCACAATATACAAACACACAAACATACATGTATGTACATACATACACATACACACACACACACGCTACAAGATATCTTGAGCATAGGGTAACTACACAAAGCATTATTTTGGTTGAATTCCACTGAAGAATGTGGAAGGAGCTGATAAAGCCTGATTTTATTTAATGGAGAAAACAGAAATCAGATAAAGTCTGCGGTAAAAATCTTACTTAGTCTAACTGAATTAATTCTTTATAAGTAAATCAACAGAAAAGCATAAAAATAGGATCAAAGTGTTTATTGGCTGCTATTTCTATTTTGAAAGGATAGTGGCAATACATTTGTAAGAGGTAGGAGTTTTAAGTGAATCTAAAACTTGTGGAAAGGTGAGCTAAAATTACACACCATACAAAAATATGCCGTGGTACATTGATACGCTTTCATCTTTCTTGATCTGCAGAAAGTGAAAAAGCCTTCTGAAGAAACTAAATCTGAATCACAACAAATTATTTTCATTGTTTCAGATTTATTTAATTGTCTGACTTACTGTCTTGTTTTCTAGGATTATATTCTGTGGCCTTTGGGTATGATTTGTACTTCTTAATTTCACACACTCATGTTATATGTACATGGACAACATCTTTTGCCTTGGATGTTTGTACTGCATGTATGACCATACTGTATTTTGGAGATGGGAGCTGTTTGGCTTAAAGGAAAAAAATATTTTAAATTTAGTGAATACTCATACACAAAATGTTCTCTTAGCTAATCATCTATGGGCAAGTTCAAAATGATCCCCATTTGTGCCAGGTATTTATTGGTTCTAACCAGCACAGTGCCACATAATGGCAGTGCTTAACTGTTGTGGTTTAACCCCAGCCAGCAGCTAAGCACCATGCAGGAGCTCACTTACTCCCTCCCAGTGAGCTGGAGGAGCAAATCTGAATAATAAAAGTGAGAAAACTTAGAAGTTGAGATAAAAACAGTTTAATAAGTAAAGCAAAAGCCACGCAAGCAAAACAAAGCAAAACAAGGAATTCATTCACCAGTTCCCACTGGCAGGCAGATGTTCAGCCATCCCCAGGAAAGCCAGGCTTTGTCACCTGTGATGGTTACTTGGGAAGAAAAAATGCCATCACTCTGAACATCCTGGTGTCCCTTCCCCATCCCCCACCCCTTCTTCCTCAGCTTTCATGCTGACCATGACATCATGTGGTATGTAATATCCCTTTGGTCACTTCGGGTCAGCTGTCCCAGCTGTGTCCCCTCCCAGCTTCTTGCGCACTACCAGCCTACTTGCTGGTGGGGTGGTGTGAGGAGCAGAAAAGGCCTTGGTGCTGTGTAGGCATTGCTAAGCAAGAACAAAATCATCCCTAAATTATAAACCATTTCCAGCACAAATCCAAAACCTAGTGCCATTCTAGCTACTATGAAGAAAATTCACTCTATCCCAGCCAAAACTAGCACAAGTGTGTTTTTATCAACAGTGCATTTTTCCCCCCTTTTTTTCCTTCATGTTAATTAGTTTGTAACTGCAGGGATGCCAGTGTGGTTTGAAAAGAAAAATCTCCAAGCTTTTGTTATAAATGTTTTGGGAAAACTAGTAATTAGTGTCACTTGAACTGCTTTTCTGAAAATCCGACAGATATTCAGATTTTCAGAAATCCAAAGTAGTCAGACAACATTTCATTATGATTCTAAAAAAATAAAATTACCTGTTCTAAAAATTAGTGGCAACTTGGGCTTTTTTTTTTTTTCCCCTTCCACTCCCCTAACAGTCTTGAAATTACTGTATCAGATCTAAGTCAAATGTATAGCTGAAGACCTTAAGTCACATTTATGGAAGACAAAGCAAAGGTCAGAGAACATTAACAAGAAGCATCTCTTTAGTCCTGCTGTGCAATCTGGATGTTAGATGTTCCATCCACATATACATTTAATATTCTCAGTTTTTAATTCAATTACAGTGAAATAGCAGATGTTGTCTTTGTATGAGTACAAACACAGTTGTTATACCTAAACTTATTTAATACTTTATGGAACTTATTCAATCATCTAAAGTTTTTGATGTCTAGTACAGTGAACAACACTCTGTCTCTATCTATTATTAAATATGTTAAATAGGTACCTGCCTAATATTATCTACCCAGAGATAAAATGTCCATACTGTTATTCAATATAATTAAAATAAACTTACATTACAATAATTCTTAAATAGCAAAGGCAAACATGGCAAAGGGGAAACAACATTACAGACTTAAGATTAATTGCATAACCTTGATTTGTTATCTTTTCCACTGGTGCAGTACAGTCTTAATATAAACTGACAGTACTTCTATCTTCAGGACTTTCCTGTTTCACTTCATATATGGACACTATAGTAGAAAGAGTAGAACTTAATGCCTAATATTTACTGTTAGTGCTTATTACAGCACTTCTATAAACCATTGCTGTTAGTAACAGGGTAAGACCAAAAAAATCAAGTTCCTGATTTCTGTTCCCTTCCTCACATGCTGAACAATCTTGTACAAGTCCTTTAATTCTGTTGTG